>NW_007247273.1:335774-342901 GCF_000164805.1 Carlito syrichta | reverse complement strand
GTCTCTCTTTCTCTCTCTCTCTCTTGCTCTTCCTCGGTTACAGTCCCTTCCTGTAACTGCCCCTTTAATAAATCTCTTGGTTCAGACTGGGTGTGGAGTCGTTACTGGTGCCGAACTTCTTTCAGACTGAGCCTTTAACCCTGTGAAGTCTTATGAGAACCTCTAATAGTATCGGAATTGGTATGGAAAAAGGACAAGTATTTGGAGTCAAAAAAACACTGCAGCAGGCCTCAAGGAAGCCAAAACTAGAGGAAGTGAGGGAAAGATCCCTTAGGGAGTAAAGTGAGTGTAGATAAATAAATCTCTGCCAGGCATGGCAGCAGATACTTATAATCCTAGCACTTTGGGAGGCCAGGGTGAGAGGATTGCTTGAGCCCAGGAGTTTGAGAGCAGCTGGACAACACAATGAGACTTCATCTCACTACAAAAAAATCAAAAAATTAGCCAGGCTAGTGGCACATACCTGTAGTCCCAGCTACTCAGGAGGCTGAGGCAGAAAGGATCGCCTGAGCCCAAGCAGTTGAGGCTACAGTAAGCCATGATTGTGCTACTGCCCTTCAGCCTGGGACAGAGTGAGAAATCAACTCAAAAAAAAGAAAAGAAACAGTCCCAAGGACTGTGCCCTGAGACGTTCCTATCTTTAGAAGTCAAGATGAAGAGAAAGCAGCAAATGAAAGGAAAGAAAGGACAGCCTCAGTAAAGCAGAAAAGGAACCAAGAGAACAATGCACTGAAAGTTAAATGAAGAAAGGGAATAAGAAAGGATTGGTCATACAGCTAACAGGTCAAGGAAGATAAAGACTGAGAGTTAATTAGCAACAGAATTCACTGGCACATGTATGGGCATGCAAGCCTAATTAGAGCAGTTGAAGATAAACAGGAGTGGAGACAATAGAGACAGTAAGCACAGACAATACACTGGAGGAGTTTTACTATAAAATAAAGTAAAAAAATGGGCTATCAGAGCGTAACACAGCATGACCCAACCCACACTGCACAGAGCATTCAGTGAGAATTTACCATTAGAGAAAAACAAGCATGTTCACACCAGTTACACCACCTATCCTAACTATGAACAGAAAATGATGGTTCACCACCAACATGATAAGAACAAGCACCAGGAAAGCAGCAGAATAACCAAGAAAGCAAGGCCCACATGGTGGCTCGAACCTGGAATCCCAGCACTTTGGGAGGCTGAGGCAGGAGGATCACTTCAGCCCAGGAGTTCAAGACCAGCCTGGGCAACATAGCGAGACCTCACCTCTACAAAAAAATAAGAAAATTAACCAGACATGGTAGCACGCATTTGCAACCCTAACTACAGCCTCTCAGGAAGCTGAGGTGGAAGGATGACTTGAGCCCAGGAGCTGGAGGCTGCAGTGAGCTATAATTTCACCACTGCACTCAAAGTTAGGCAACAGTCTCAAAACACACACACACACACACACACACACACACACACACACACACGCAACTGAGAGAGCAAATAAATCTGGAAGAGAAAAAGAAATTCAAAATACTATAAAAATTGAACAAAAAATAAAAAGACATTTTTTCAATTAAAAACATAATAGCTGAAATCAAAAAGAGGTTTCCAATGGTTATCTATGAACCCAGTATAAAATGAAAGTTACAAAAAGTGTAAGAGAAAAGATTCGAGACATAGAAGACCATACAAAAGCTCGAACATCCAATTCACAGTAGTCCCGGAAAGAAAGAGAAAATAGAAGGGAAAAATGTACTCAAGAAATATTTGCAGACCGAATTCACACAAACCTTCAAAACAAAAGAGCCCAAGTATTGAGAACAATGGCTGGAAAAAGATCCAACCTAGGCACCTTCTCACAAATTCTCCAAACATCAAAGTAAAAAGAATTAACCTAAAAACTTTCATAAAGAAAAAAAATCAAATCTTCTATGAAGAAATAAGGGAATTAGCCTTCTCATCAACAATATTACCTGCTGGAAGACGATGGAGAGATGCCTTCAAAGTTGTAAGGAAAAAATGTCTAGTAGTCTTTTATATACAGCTAAATATGAATAAATCAAATGTGAAAGCAGAATAAAGATACATCCAGTGGCACAGTTTTAAGACAGAAGACAGCTATCGAACCCAAATCATCTATGATGTGAGCAGCAATATTAAGTCACTGAGATTTGAGGATTGTTTGTATCAACTAACTAATAGTGGGAGTTGATAACTTTTATATAATGTTGGTAAATCTAGAAACACAGCATAAGCAAGTTATATAGTTAAAGAAATAACCACCAGAGGAACTAAAAATAGAAACAGTTAAGAAGGGTTTTCTGGAGAATACTTTTCATTATGACCTTTCTGTACACCTGGATTTGTTACCATCTGCAAGTATTCATTTGATCCTTCAAAAAAATTTAAAGCACACATAAAGAGGCCCTGAATAAGGTCTTTTATTAGTAACCACAACAAAAAAAGCAACTTTGTTTTGGCTGCTCAGACACCTTTTTGCCTTTTTTCAGGTTTCCTGCTTCCACTGCTTAAGGTTTAACTTAAAATGAAGGTTTAACTGTAAAATGAAGCAAAGTACCTGCGCTGGAATACTGAAAACCTAAGAGAGATTATTCTGTGCAACAGCCACAAGAGGGCAGTAGACCCTCTATAGTAGTTATACAAACATAACGGACCTCCACTTTTTTATATAATTCATTTTCACGCTAGCTTTACTAAGAAGCTTTTCCTAGAAAGCACTAAATAGCCGTGACCTTTGTAATAAAAAAAATCAGGTGGCACCTAGATACCATTAAAAAGCAGGAAGCATCTTTCAGCTAGATATCTACTGTGTATATTTACTTTCATATCTTTAATACTATTAGAAATCAAATCAAGTTTTCACTAATTAGATGTGTGAAGTTGTGAAAGTCAGGGCCCATACTGGATACTACTGCTGTCATTCTCTTTCCACTATCCCCTAGCCCTACATTCACGGACAACAATAATGGATTCAGAGTTCTCTCCATCCCGCAGAGGTAGAAGCAAGATTCAGAACACCCTTCATAACAATCACCACCAGCCAGTGACCACCAGATACCACCAATTAGTGGCAATAAGCCACAGAAGATGAAATCAAGCGAAAAACATATGATGGGAAAGATTAAAGAAGATTAGAAAACCAATTCAGTTCACTACTAAAAGATGCTGTTCAGAGATTTTCTTAAAATGTCAAGATATCAAAGGAAAAGCATCACATAAAGTTCTTACCTTTGCTGTGCCAGTCTGGGAACCATAGAAAATCTTCACTCCAGACACAAAGATTTCCTTCTTTTGAAGGGCGATATAACCATTTGTCATCAGATGCTGGGTTGCTTTTGGAACCGATTTCTTCTGTGAATTCCTGTCCTTGAAGATAAATGATTGCACAAAATCGATCAAGTCTGCATCTACTCCCAACTTTGATAGAGATGAAAATTAGCAGAGATACTGACCCACTTTATTTTTCTGGTTGCTCTCAAATATTAACCCCTCAGTATGATTCGGTTCTTTTTATTTTTTTGAGTTGGAGTCTCACTCTGTGGCCCAGGCTGGAGTGCAGTGGCATGCTCACGGCCACAGCAGCCTCGACCTGCTGGGCAGGTGATCCTTCCACCTCAGCCTTCCACAGGGGTGTGCCACCATGTCCAGCTAATTTTTTTATGTACTGTAGAGACAAGGTCTTGCCATGTTGCCCAGGCTGGTCTCAAACCAGTGGGCTCAGGCATCCTCTCACCTCCACCTAATTAGGTCCTTTAAAGGCAGGACTCACGTTTCTCAAGATTATCATATTCCCACTCCCTCCTGGGTAAACTATACATACCTTTATCTAAACTGTGCTTTAGTGGAATAACAATAGAAACTTATTCTCTGATTCTTAACAGAAAAGAAGGGTCTACTACCCCTCAAAGGTGCATAGTAAATGATTTTCATATAAGTTTCCATTTTCATCACAAAAAAACTTCCTGAATCTTAAGAATGAGACATTCACAGTTATCAAAGAAAAAGTAAATAACTTACTCCATAATAACTTAGTCTCTAAAAACTGAGAGAAGAAATCTGTTAGGCACTTCAAAAAAGTCTAGAGACCAAACATAAAAGTGATTTAAAGTTCCATTCATTTTTCTCTATTTTTCTGAAAACCTTAGAAAATCTGCACTCAAAATTCTATACAAAATATCTACTATTTTTTTAAAATTCTATTATTTAAACTCTATTTTAAAAAAAAAGCACTCCACTTACCTGCTTCTTCATGACAATCTGGACACAAATCCAAAGGCTAATGCCAAAGGCAATGCCCAAATAAATGTAAAACCTATTTATCCATAATGATATTAAAGGTGAGGAGAGGTCCCATGCAGCCAAAGGATCTAAATTTAAAATGACACATAAATGAAATTTTGTTTGAAGTTACATATACAAAGATGTTCATTCCTGTTTTAAGAATAAAAAAATAAAACCAACATTATATCAACAACCTGGCTCAAGAATCTATAAAAAAATATAAATCAATATGCTGGCCGGGGTGCTCACACCTGTAATCCCAATACTTTGGGACACAGAGGCAGGAGGATTGCCTGAGTACAGGGGTTTGAGACCAGCCTGGGCAACATGGCGAGACCTTGTCTCTACAATAAATCAAAAAATTAGCTGAGCATGGTGGCACACACCTGTAGTTTCAGCTACTTGGAAGGCTGAGGTGGAAGGATTGCCTAAGCCCAGCAGGTCGAGGCTGCAGTGGCCATGATCGTGCCACTACACTCCAGCCTGGGTGATACAGTTGGATGTCAACTCAAACAATAATAATAATAACTATAATAATAATGTACTATGTGATAACATGATAATAATAATGCTAATTCAAAAAAAAAGGAAAAAGAACAGAATAGGGTGGGCAGGGTGGCTCATGCCTGTGATCTCAGCATTTTGGGAGACCCAGGCAAAAGGATCACTTGAGGCCAGGAGTTGGAGATCAGTCAGGGCAAGACAGTAACACCCCATCTCTACAAATAATTTTTAAAAAGCAGTCAGGCGTGGCAACATGCCTATAGTCTCAGCTACTCAGAAGGCTGAGGCAGGAGGATCGCTTGAGCCCAGAAACTCAAGGCTACAATGAGTTATGATCGCATCACTCTACTCCAGTCTGGGTGACAGACAGAGACCCTGTCTCAAAAAACAGAAAACAAAAATACACAATATAAAACTGCACCTTCATTTGGATACAAGGATATGGAAGCAAAAGACAAGAACACAAAAGTGAAAACACTTCATGTGGAATGACGAGGTAAGTAATTAATTTTGCTTTGTTATACTTGCTTCACAAGAAAAGCTGAAAATAAGGCCGGGCACGGTGACACACGCCTGTAATCCCAGCACTTTGGGAGACCGAGGCAGGCGGATTGCTTGAGCCCAGGAGTTCGAGACCTGCCTAGGCAACATAGGGAGACCTAGTCTCTATACACACACAAAAAAAAAAAAATCAAAAAATTAGCTGGGCATGGTGGCACGCGCCGGTAGTCCCAGCCACTCGGGATGCTGAGGTGGAAGGATGGCCTGAGCCCAGGAGGTCGAGGTTGCCGTGAGCCGTGATCGTCTCGATCATGCCACTGCACTCCAGCCTGGGCGATAGAGTGAGACCCCCGACTCAAAAAAGAGAAGAAAACAGAGAGAGAGATAGAAGCTGAGAATAATAGCAAAAGTATTCCCGTCTTTCTGATCGTACTTTTATTTAAAGACCCACCGCTGCTTGTAAAGGGCTGTCTAACTGAACGCGCGCCCACGTCTAGCTTTTTGAAGGGAGCATGGACCTGGTCTCAAATGTTGATCCTGGGAGCAATCTCAAAAGTCGAAGTCTGAAATTTAGGGTTTACAGGTGCTACTTAACCCTGGCAAGAGCCACAAATCCCAATACAGACGGGAAGGCTGTTTTCCCTGCTTCTTATTCGGGGTTGGAAATGTAGTTTCCTTGCAAACTCCCCCCACCCCCAACCTCCGCAACCCTCAAAAGGTAAAAGCCAGGCCAAAAGCAGGAATCAGTCCTTCCTTTCTCCCAGCGGCGGCCGTCCGGTCCCGACAACTTGCAAGTCTCTGCAGGGACTAGACGGCGCCGCTCCGCCCTGCCGCCCCTCGATACTTGCCCGCTGGGGGTCCTTACCCATCCTCTTCAGAGCCCAAGCCCTGCAGGCAAACAGGAGACTAGAACCTCGGATCTGGAAAGCCCGGTGACCGGCAGGGGCACCCAGAAACTGCACGAGCTACCTGGCAACATTGGCCGTGCACCCGGAATCCGTGGAGCCAGGAGCAGCCATGCCACTGGCAGGGCTCTCCGGATTGGCTCCGAGGACAAAAGGGTGGGCCGTGCTCCGATTGGCTCAAAGGGGGAAGAGGCGGGCCCAGAGCTAAGCACCGCCCAGGCTTCTGGGCGACGATGCCGGGGCTCTTCCGGCTGGGCTGTGATTGGCTCAGAGTGGAGAGGGGCGGGCCCGGAGAGAAGTACGGTCGTGAAATGAGTAGCACGGGAAAAATCAAGGAGGAAAGGCGGGTTATGCTAAAAAAAAAAAAAAAAAAAAAAAGCCTGACGAGTGACATCAACAAAATGCAATGTGTGAACCCGTGTAGATCTCGACGTAACAAACAGACTGCAAAAAGGCATTAGGGGAAATTCGCGTGCAGACTGGCTATTAGATGTTATTAAAGAATTATGGTCAATCTCCTGGGGTGTATCCATTCAGTGGTATATAGGCTGAAGTATTTAAGGCTGGAATCATATAATGGTTTACTTTAAAACACTCCCACAAAAAAATAAGGACGGGGGAATAAAACAAGAATGGCAAAATGTTGTTGAAGCGGGGTGATGGATACATGGGAGTTGATTACACATTTTTCTCTACTTTTCTATGTTAAAATTTTCCATGATACTGTAAAGGCTAAAGTGGGTGTGAGCCCTGGATTCTGCGGAACCGCGAGGCGCCAGCGCTGTGTTTCAACCCGGTCGCTAAACACCAGCCAGCAATCTCTCACAGCTCTTTGGTTAATCGGCGAAAGTAAATTACATCACGGAAGAGCACCTCCCATCGCGGGCGCGGAAAGATGGCGTAAGAGGCACAATGCGCAGGCGTCGTGGC
>NW_007247273.1:322819-335754 GCF_000164805.1 Carlito syrichta | reverse complement strand
TGCGTGAGCAGCCGCGATGTCGATCTTCACCCCCACCAACCAGATCCGCCTGACCAATGTGGCCGTGGTACGGATGAAGCGCGCCGGGAAGCGCTTCGAAATCGCCTGCTACAAAAACAAGGTCGTGGGCTGGCGGAGCGGCGTGTGAGTAACCCTCTCGCGCAGGGCCCGGCCGGAGTCCGCGTCCCCGGAGACGGCCTGCCCCCGGTCCAGTCGAGGGAGGGGGCCGAGCGGGGGTCCGGCCGGGAAGGAAATGGCGACCGGATTCCTGCCGTGAGCGTGAGGAGTGGCGCTGTCGCTCCCGAGCTGGGCGCCTAAGCCGCGGGATCTTGGTGGTGGTGGTGGTGGTGGTGGTGGTGGTTCGGTTGGTTGGGATGGGGTTGTCGGCTTGGGGTTTTGTTTGATCGGCATCGCAGAAAGCCACAGCCAAGAAGCCCCGTCCTCATGCTCCCTTTTTCAGAATAACGATAAAGCCTGGGAGCCGAGCTTACCGAAGCGTGTCATTGTTGTAGTGCATTTGGTGTCACGGACCTCAGGAGTCCCGTGGTCTCACCAAAGTGCGTAGTGTCCTCACTACTGCCCTCTGGGGACCGGTATTCCGTGGCCGCAGCAGCGGTCCCCACCCCTCGCTACCCTGCCCCACCCCGCTCTGCCCTGCCCTGCCCTGCCCTGCCCTCGTGTTTCTTGCGTACTCCCGTGACGTTTTTCCACAGCGAGTGGATGGGAATACAAATGCAGTTCTGAGCCTCGAAGAGGTTCCCTCGACCCTCGACGCTAAGGGCCAAATATTTAGGAGTACTTGTCGGTGCTTGCTGTTGACGCCGATGCCAGTCATGTATTTTAACGTGAATGAATGTCAGAGTTTCAAGTGTATTCACCTGGGATTTTCTCTCCTGCCCTCACAAGGGAAAAAGACCTTGATGAAGTTCTGCAGACCCACTCAGTGTTTGTAAATGTTTCTAAAGGTCAGGTGGCGAAGAAGGAAGATCTCATCAGTGCATTTGGAACAGACGACCAGACGGAAATCTGTAAGCAGGTGGGTTCTGCCAGCTGCAGCAGTATCCATTTGCAAAGTACTCGTAGGTATGGTAAAATTGAAAGGAAAGCGTTACCGCACAGTAATGTGAGCCGCAGGATGTCACATCTAACAGTATAGAGTATGGGTGTTTTTTGCCAAAACTTTCAGAAATTAAATTTTCTACTAAGTTGCCTCATTTTGTCCAGTTATGTAATGCGGTGTACCTGAAAACCAATTTATTCTCAAGTATTTCATCCTGCATACTCAAAATTTTAAGATTATCTTTTCCCCTTCTCCCACCCTATTCTCAATAAGTCCTTCACCAATTATGAGATTTTTGGAGCACAACATAACCCAGTGCAACCTTTAGGCAAAGCACAAATCATTATATACCAAAGTATGGAGTTTAATTTCATGGAGGGGATGGAATTTAATTTTCTCCCCAATTATTAATTATTCAATCTAGTTAACAAGTCGTGTGCAATCGAGATATTGCTTTCTTAAATGTCTTGGGGTTTTTTTTAGATTTTGACTAAAGGAGAAGTTCAAGTATCTGATAAAGAAAGGCACACACAACTGGAGCAGATGTTTAGGGACATTGCAACTATTGTAGCAGACAAATGTGTGAACCCTGAAACAAAGAGACCATACACTGTTATCCTTATCGAGAGAGCCATGAAGGACATCCACTATTCAGTCAAAACTAACAAGAGTACAAAACAGCAGGTGAGTGCTTTTTAAAGTCGTCAAAATTTATCCATGGAAATCCATTTTCCCTGAAGAAATGATTAAAATGATGGGCCTGCATGAACACAAGTGGGTAGGATGTTTTGGGAAGAGAAGGGGGGAAAGGATGGAGGTTGTAAAGAGGCGTAATATAATGTTTGTTCTTTAACTAAAAACTAATACATAGGACTCTTGTCTTCCTATCCAAATCAAGCCTTTAAACACAAAACATTAGTTTTTAAAGAGTTATATTAACTCCTCTTTCTAGATTTTTGTTGTTGTTGTTGTTTATATATAATTCACATTATCATAAAAGT
This sequence comes from Carlito syrichta, assembly GCF_000164805.1. Lineage (NCBI taxonomy): Eukaryota > Metazoa > Chordata > Mammalia > Primates > Tarsiidae > Carlito > Carlito syrichta. The sequence continues at coordinate 333,693 of NW_007247273.1, read as the reverse complement.
CATCCTTTTGAGGTGTGTAGTTCAAAGTCAGGCGCAGTTTCTCACCTGTAATCCCAGCACTCTGGGAGGCCAAGGCAGAAGGATTACTTCAACCTAGGAGTGTGAGGCCAGCCTTGGGAACATAGTGAAACCTCATCTCTACAAAAAATCAAAAAGTTAGGCATGATGGCTCATGCCTGTAGTCCCAGCTACTCAGGAGGCTGAGGAGGAAGGATCACCTGAACCCAGGAGTTCCAGGCTGCAGTGAGCCATGATTGTGCCACTACACTCCAACCTGGACAACACAGTGAGACCCTGACTCAAAAAAATTTTTTTTTGCCACAGGCATGGTGGCACATGCCTGTAGTCCCAGCTACTTGGGAGGCTGAGGCTGGAAGATCCCTTGAACACAGGAGTTTAAGGCTGCAGTGAGCTATGATCATGCCTCTTCACTCCAGTCTGGACTGACAGAGCAAGACCCTGTCTCTAAAAAATAAAAATAAAAATTTAAAGTGGTATGTTCATCGATGGGCATTGAATTGTTTTTACTTTTGCACTATTTCTAACAATGTCACCATGAAATCTGTTACAAGTTTTTGTACAGACATATGTTGTCATATGTCTATACCTGGGAACTGCCAAACCATTTTCCAAAATAGCTACCCCATCTCACCACTATCGGGGGTGTCAGGGTTCCAGTTTCTTCACATCCTCAGCAGTCCTTGTTATTGTCCACCTCTTGATTATGGCCATCCTTGTATATCTTGTGGGTTTAATTTGCATTTCCCTAATAACTAATGATTTGAGCATACTTTCATGTAGCTTATCGATGTTTTGTCTGTTTTTGAGAAATCTCAATTCAGATTCTTTGCCCACTTTTGTATTGATTATTTGTCTTTTCATTGTTGAGTGGTAGGCATTCTTTATTTTGGAAACTGGTCCCTTATCAAATATGATTTGCAAATATTTTCTCCCAGGCTATGGGCTGTCTTTTCACATTCTTGATAGTGTTTGTCGAAGCACAAAAGTTTTAAATCTTGATAAAGCCTAGTTTTTCTCTTTTCTGTGATTGCTTGATGTTCTTTGTGTCATACGTGAGAAGCCATTACCTAATCCAACCAGATGGAAAAGCTTGGTTTTTGAATACCTTAATGAAGTAATTTAGCCAAAGTAAAGAACTAACAAATATTCACAATTTTGTCTTGATAGGCATTGGAAGTGATAAAGCAATTAAAGGAGAAAATGAAGATAGAACGTGCTCACATGAGACTTCGGTTCATTCTTCCAGTGAACGAAGGGAAAAAACTGAAAGAAAAGCTCAAACCACTGATCAAGGTTATTGAAAGTGAAGATTATGGCCAGCAGTTAGAAATTGTAAGAGTGAAATATTCTTTGCTTCATGTTACCAAAATATTTTACCTAGGATTAGGTTAACATGTCAAGGTCTAAATATAGAACTAAATTGTAGTTAAGCAGAATTAGGATTTTTTTTTTTTTGAGTTGGAGTCTCACTCTGTCACCCAGACTGGAGTGCAGTGGCCGCTCCTAGCCACCACAGCCTCGACCTGCTGGGCTCCGGCGATCCTTCCGCCTCAGCCTTCCGAGTAGCCAGGATTGCAGGCGTGCGCTACCACACCCGGCGTAATTTTTTTTTTTAATTTTTATTGTAGAGATGAGATCTCACCAAGTTTTAGCCCAGGCGGGTCTCGAACCCACGGGCTCAGGCAATCCACTCACCTCAGCCTCCCAAAGTGCTGGGATTACAGGCCCAGCCACCGAGCCTGGCTGAATTATGATTTTTTTTAAGTTAAATTATTCATGATAAAAATTATGTTGCACATGATCTTTTTTTTTTTTTGAGTTGGAGTCTCACTGTCATCTAGGCTGGAGGGCTTTAGGCTGGAGGGCAGTGGCATGCTCGCCACCACCGCAGCCTTGACCTGCTGGGCATAGGTAATCTTGCCCCCTCAGCATTCCAAGTAGTTGGAACTACAGGCTCACACCACCACGCCCGGCTAATTTTTTTGATTATTGTAGAGACAAGGTCTCGCCAAGTTGCCTATGTTGGTCTCAAACCCTGGGCTCCGGCAATCCTCTCACCTCCACCTCCTAAAGTGCTGGGATTACAGGCTTAAGTCACAGCGCCTGCCAAGTCATGTTCATTTTAGATGAGAGAATACGTTTTACAGTGAGTCTTCTGTTACAGGGCAAATAGAAACAAGACTGACTAAAGGTTGGTCAGCCTTGTTTCCCACAGAACAGTTTAAAGAAGCAGCAAAAAAAAACTTTGTGTCTCTGGATCTTCACTCCACAGCTTCAAGCACAGTGTAATTTCAGCTGTCTGCAAATTCATGTCTTCAGCGCATTGCAGCTTCTTTAACAAATAAATGAGCTATAGAAAATGTTATGAGAATGATAAAGAATAAATGAACTATATGAGCATAGATGTGAAACAGCACATCTGACACTATTTGAAGTTCTAAAATATTTTTTAAATGTTATACATGATCTCTAAGTAGGTCTTCAGATTGCTTTTTCTCCTTGATATGTGAAAGTGATTTCACTGAACTATAAAATTTAATGCTGAATTGTAGCATGAAAAGGACCATAATTTTCTAGTCAAACTCCTTCCTTTTATACCTGAAGAATCTGGATAATCTCCCTGACAAGGAGATTAATGCCTTGTCACAAGTGCCTGCATGGATACTTCAGGGCAGAGTTTGGCCGAGAACCCATCTGCTGCCCTGTCCATTGTCTTGTCTATTTACACCATAGAACTGTAAGAGACATCTGGAAAGCATTGTTTAAAAGGAATTTAAGGCTGAGTTTATTCTGTTGTCTTGCTTCTCTTCATGTGGTAAACAACTATGTTAAATGTTTCAGGTATGTCTGATTGACCCGGGCTGCTTCAGAGAAATTGATGAGCTAATAAAGAAGGAAACAAAAGGCAAAGGTTCTCTGGAAGTACTCAATTTGAAAGATGTAGAAGAAGGAGATGAGAAATTTGAATGATATCCATCAATCTCTTCATCTGCAAAACACTGAGGTGTTTTCATTTCTGTCAGCACTGTTTCATTTCTGTGATCTGCCAAATACTTAAACTATTACCATGTTCGATCCGTGTTAACTGTGTACAAAAAAAGACTTTTGTGCAAAAATATAATGTAGGAATTATTTAGTTTTAAATTATAAGTTGGGGTCTAAAACCTAAATAAAAAAGTGAAAACTCTAAGATACAAAGTCCAGAGTAGCATTTTCCTACTCTCATGGCTTTATAGCTTTCCAATATGAAAGTTATTTGAGGCAGTTCTTGTGGATGAAAAGTTAGATTTTGTACGGTATAGTAAAATTATCAGGGGGAGATGTCTGTGTGGCAGAAAGAGAGTATTTACTGAAAAAGAACATGGTATCTTATTTCTACTTAATGATGTTCATGGGTAGGGGCAACCGTGTGGGGTCCTAACGCAAAGCTTGGATGATGACGTCCTGATTATCTGAAAAACAGATGTAACGACTGTGCAAGGCTTACATAATTTTCATTGAACATGCTGCCCTAACTTAGATTATTCTTGGTTGAAAAATAAAGTCATTTATTTCTAATTTTAAAGTATATAATATAAATATAGCTAAAATTATATGTAACCAATAAAAACACTCTTATTTTTATTAAACTATGGTTTGTGTTTCTAGACAGCTTCCTAACTCCTTTTTTTTTCTCTGCCTTCATCTGTAGTAGGATTGGGAAGTTGTTAGGAAGATTGAGTGAGTCAGCTGTGCAGAGTACATAGAAGAGGGCCTGTTCTGATAAACACCTGTTAAATCTTAGTTAACATTATCTGGGATGTAACTGATTATTCTAGTATTTAAACACTTAAATGGATATGGTATAATCTTTTAAAAACCTTATTCTGGAAAGAGATACATTCAAAATAAACATATGTATCTGTATCTGTGGACACCAAATTTTATTTTAAGTGAAAACAGTTCTTGATTTGAACAGATACTGATTGGTTTTATAAGCACACAATTCCCTACCAATACGAGTTCTCAGAAATGTGCTATTTATTTTAAAATAACTTCAAGTTTTTTTCTTGTAGTGGAAAAAATGTTTGATAACATGAGAATGAACCTTTTTCTGTTAACACTAAAATTGGACTGCTGTTTTGATGTATTCCTTAAGACAACCCCTCACTGCTTCAGTTTTACATAAAATTTTATAAAGGTGAAGCCCCAGAAAGCAAATTTTAACCAATAAAGTTTACCCCTTATTTTCAGCTTCAAGATTTAAAGTAATGTTTCAGGTTGAAAGTCATGATTACTAAAAATATTTTAATAGCTGCATATTGAGTAGGAAAAAATAAAGTTAATACAACATTGCCTTAAGATTTTTTGTTTCTGATTATTAATTTCTTCTAAAAATCTGAAACTTCAAGAAATGTCAAATGTAGATCACACTTGAGTCATGCTTCTGAACTTACAAAAAAATTTGTTTTGGTCTGGTGCAGTGGCCTATAATTCCAGCACTTTAGGAGGTCAAAGCAAAAGGATTGCCTGAGCCAGGAGTTTGAGACCAGCCTGGGCAAGGTGGCAAGACATCCTCTCTACAATAAATCAAAAATTAGCCAGGTGTGGTGGTACATTTCTGTAGTCCCAGCTACTTGGGAGGCTGAGGTGGATCACCCGAACCCAACAGGTCAAGGCTGTGGTACCCGTGACTGTGCCACTGCACTCCAGCCTGGGCAACACAGTGAGACTCCAACTCAAAAAATAAAAAAATGACTTCAACTTATATTTATCTCATTACTTGAAATATTAAGTAGGTAAAATTAATGGTTCATGATCATCTTCCTCGTACCGCAACAGTAATGATTAAGTATTTTTATTTTGCTTTATCAATGCAAGCTAATGGTGTGTACATTTGGTCAGAATGACATTTCAGAACTAAGCCTCTTGTATTAGCAAGCATAGTTCTTTTCTGTGAGGCTTTCATTATTCTCCATACACATTTATTTGCTCCAGCCTCTGGAACGCCATACCACATTAAAATTTCCACACAGGCATTGGTTTGCTCCACCTTATTTTAGAGCTACTAAATTATATGTCTTTTGTGCTAGATTGTGAGCTCCTGAAGGGCAAGGGACATAGCCTCATGTGTGTGTCCTACCATGCTTTGGACCTAGTAGATGTGGAATAAACATCTGTAGAGTAATAAACATGCTACCTCAGTGAGGGCCCATGCCATCAGAAGGAGGATCGATGATGGAGAATTTGGGTGACTCATGACTTAGTTTCAAATCCACTGTTAAAGCTGGAATGGTTTTTGTCATCTAAGCCAGAACTTCCCATCCTTCATACTGTGAACAACCATATGCATGATTTTAACCTGCACACTATCCTGAAGCCCACGTCATAAGATCTCTAATGATTTTGGCAGTAATGAGGTTCCTTATTACCTTTACTTAAGAGTTTTTTGTGTGACTGCTCTGACATTAATGGAATTCAAGCTATTGATTATTTGAAAATGCTTTTCTCCTTCTGAACAAAGGCATTGGTTGTGGATACATAGTTTATCATGAGCAGCATTTAATGACAGATAATGAAGGCCACTACTTTTTATCCAGATTCTCATCTCTACATGATGATTCCTTCAAAATTAAGAATCTAAAGTCTAAATATAATTTTATAGCATTAACAATTCTTCTGACTTAAAAGTATAATCCTGAACTAAATCTTTATCGTCTTGGATATTCACCCAGGAACGATCTTACCACAATCTGAGTACATATCGCTAAATTGCCTGGGGACCCTTCCAGACAGCCCAGAAAAAGTTATCAGTTTCACCAAACTCCTAATTGAACCTACAGATTTTCAATTTTCCCCTGGCAGACAATGGAAATAAATAGATTGTGGAATTGACTAAAGCAAAGGCATTTTTACTGTGGAGAGGAGTGGGTTCTATCTACCATGCTTGATACCACTCACATCTCAGAAGACTTTGCCTAGTGAGTTACTTGAATGCAAAAGATCTATGAATGGCTCTCTGTTCCTATGAGAAAAACATAATAGATTGATGCAGTGGAGCTTGACCATGAGAAAAAAGGCCACACACTTATTTCTTCCTCTTGACACATGAAGATAGTTAGAGGACAGCAATAAAATATACCATGGACTTAGGATTAAAAGCATGCTATTGAGAGACCCAAGAAACCAAGAAACTTAAAAAGCCATACTTGCTGTAAAAGTAGTGTTTAGTTCACTACATTATATATCCCTACCTCATGTTCATTGTACTTTATGAAATCTTAGTACTTTAAATCCTACCTCAGACCCCGTAGAATTAGGCATATGTCGTGTGCCGGGTAGCGACTGATCGTGTAGTTATATAATGTCTTAAGTAGTGTTTGTATTTAGAACTCTTGGGTTAAGCATTGTTAGTCCCAATTGCCATGTTGACTTCTGCTTTTACAACGGGATGTAAATGTTAAAGCAATAAGCCCCTTTCAGACATTCCTTTGCAGTAGACTCTGAGGCGCTAGCTGCTCTCCAAGTAGGCTCTATGTTGATTTAAACCTTCGGTTCCCATGTCAAAGTTAATTTACACATAGTGGCTGTGTAAACCTGAGGGAATCAAAAGACTTTTAGAAAAACCACCTTGCCATAAGACGTTTGCGCGATATTTTATAAATTCCTAGAACTAGTACTATATAAATTTCTACCCTACATTTGCTGTATGTGTTTGCAGCATTCATATTTAAAACGTTGTTAAGTTTAGCTTTTGTTGTCCCATAATGACCATGTTATGTTATGTAAATGTTAAGCAAACAAGCTCTCCTAAGCATTCCTCAGTTTGGATCAGCAGACTTGGAGGCGCTGGTAACCTCTGCCTGCTTGCTCAAGTTAATTTATACGCAGTGACTATATGAACCTAACTTATCTGACATTCCACTCTGCCCATTAAGTGGGTTTCTGTCAATCACGGGCAGTCAGGTTGGAGCCCACGAAAGGCACCTACCAATACCAAGTGTTCCCGTACCCATTAGGAGAAATTACCCAGTCATGTAAAACCAAGTTTAAAGTTCTTTCCCCTCCCTCTGTAATGGTGCATAAAAACTGCTTGCCATACTGGATCGAGGCTCTCGTCCCTGAAGCCACTGCCAGCTTCATACGTGAGCCCAGACTTGAGCCTGAATAAAGACCCTCGTGTGTTTGCATCGGAGCTGGCTCTTTGTGGTCTCTCTCGGATTTGAATTGTGGGTTCAACAGATAGGATAAAGACGAGGAATATCTTACATGTAACAAAGTCAAAATCATGTGTAGTCAAAGTAAAAATTACAGATTATGGAAAGATGTTGGACATATACTGGCATGACAAAGGAGTAATGAAAGCATTTTTAATGAAATCTGTATCTGTAAGTAACTAATGATTGAAGAGAAATTAATAAAAATAATGAAGTTTTTATAGAGAGACAATTATGGAAAGTTTGAATGACAACTACCCAATTTTCTCAGAGACACAGTGATTGCTTAGGACTTCAATGATTTTATTGAACATGCTTGTCATAATTAAGGTTTCATAGTAGTATAGAATATTATTTTTTAAAGGAGTTGTCATCACTGCAGTCAGGATTTCACTCTGATGTGAAAACAGTTAAAGGACATTACGGCTTTGTAAATAAAATTGTTACCAAATCAAGTAAAAACAGCTAGAACCAGCCTGGGTGACCGAATGAGACTAACTCAAAAAAATAAAAACAGCTAGATAGACCTTCTCCAAATATGAAGTGTATAATTTGAAATGTTCATGAAACTCACTTTGGGGACACCTCTTAGACATCCTCCAGCAGTGGGAATGAATACAAAGAGGTCATTATGACCAATCAGGAAAGCTGAGTGGCCATGAATGGAAAAGTCAGACTGCTAGCAAATATGAACCCCTACTCCAAAAGTTCCAAGGGCAGGGAATGAGTTACCATAAAGCTGCTTCTCACAGGGGCAACTCTGATAAGTGTGTCTAGTGTCAAAAAGGTCAGAGGCCGGGTGCAGTGGCTCACACCTATAATTCCAGCATATTGGGAGGCCAAGGTGGGAGGACTGCCTGAGCCCGTGGGTTTGAGACCAGCCTAGGCAACTTGGCAAGACCTCATCTCTAAAATAAATCAAAAAATTAGCTGGGCTGGTGGCATGTGCCTGTAGTTCCAGCTACTTGGAAGGCTGAAATGGAAGGATCACCTGAGCCCAGCAGGTTGAGGCTGTGGTGGCCAGGAGCATGCAACTGCCCTCCAGCCTGGATGATAGAATGAGACTCCAACTCAAAAAAAGGGGTAGTCAGAGATTTATTTACAAAAATTCATCATTCTTCCAAGCAACCCTGAGGAAGCCAGATAGTCCTTAATAACATGTTTATTCTCAGACTCCAAAACCCTTATTCTCAACAATAGCTCCAAAACTTATGTTTATGACAGCAATAGCATAAGAGTATTTTATAAAATGTTTAGAAATATGGTAGCATACATCTCTCCCAGCTCCCTGCTAGGGCAGCTCAACTACTGTAGTTGACATTAAGATTCTGGAAGAAAGCCCAGATAAAGGATAAAGATTGCCTGATTTTGAAAATGGAGAATAATCAGGAGAATATTGTCTCACCAAATAATAAAACTTTCTATAATGCTGGGTGTGGTGGTTCATGCCTATAATCCCAGCACTTTGGGAGGCATAGGCAAGAGGATTGCCTGAGCCCACAGGTTCAAGGCCAACCTTGGCAACTTGGCGAGACCTCGTCTCTACAATAAATCAACAAATTAGCTGGGTGTGGTGGCACATGCCTATAGTCCCAACTACTCAGGAGGCTGAAGCAGAAGGATCACCTGAACCCAGCAGGTCAAGGCTGCAGTGGCCATGAGTGTGCACTCCAGCCTGGGTGACAGAGTGAGACTGACTCAAAAAAAAAAAAAAAAAACCTTCTATAGAGCTACTGAGATCAAAGCTATATGGCACAGAATTTGTAAAATAGCAGTTCAGAACAAGATCCAAAATAGATGAAAACATAATATATGATAAACACAGTTCTGATAGGCAGAATAATACCCTCCTTTCCTACCAACCAAAAAAATGTCTATGCCCTAATCTCTGGAAACTGTGAATATGCTTCTTTACACAACAAAAGGAATTTTGCAGACAGAATGAAAGTTGCCTTAAAATACAAAGATTATCTTGAATTTTGCAGGTGGTCTCAACGTGATCACATGAGCCCTTACGAATGAAAGAGGAAAGCAGAACTGGTTCAGAGAGATGCAAATGGAAGAAGCAGGTGAGATTCCAAGCGTGAGAGGTGCTCCACGTGCCATGCTGGTATTGGAGATGGAAGAACAGGGCCGTGAGCCAAAGAATGCAGGAAGCCTCTAGAGCTCTAGAAACTAGGAAGTGCCCTTACCTGACACCCAGCAAGGAAATGGGGGCCTGAAAGGAAATAAATTCTGCCACAATCTCAATGAGTAAGAAAATAGATTCTCCCTTGGAGTCTCCCGGAAGGAATACAACCCAGCTGACCCTTTGAGTTGAACCTAGTATGATTCCTACTGAGTTTCTGACATACAGAGCAGTAATATAGTACATTTGTGCTTTATAAGCTGCTACTACATTTGTAGTAATTTGTTATGGCAGAAATAGAAACTGTAGATTACAGATATTTCAATATGAGAAAAAATGAATGATTTGCTAAATGACATATATGTGCTTGGCGATACATTCAATAAAGTTAGACTCCTACTATAATATAGAGAAAAATATTTTTAATGTGAATTATAGGACTAAGCATAAAAAGAAAACTGTGAAAGTGTTCATAGAAAATATAAGGAAATATCTAACCTAAGGGTAAAAAAGACTTTCTTAAGGAAAACAGAACCATAAAGGAAAATACGGACAGATTTAACTACATAAAAAGATGAAATTTCTAAATGACAAAAGATACTTCAAGAAAACTTAAAGAGGGCTGGGCATGATGACTCATGCCTGTAATCCCACCACTTTGGGAAGCCGAGGTGGAAGGATTGCTTGAGCCCAGGAGTTCGAGACCTGAGCAACAAAGTGAGACCTCATCTCTACAAAAAAAATCAAAATATTAGCCGGGCACAGTGGCACACACCTGTAATCCCAGCTACATGGGAGGCTGAGGCAAAAGGATCCCCTGAGCCCAGGAAGTCAAGGCTGCGGTGAGCCATGATCCTGCCACTATACTCTAGCCTGGGTGACTGAGTAAGACCCCCAACTCAAAAGAAAGAAAGAAAGAAAGAGAGAGAGAGAGAGGGAGGAAGGAAGGAAGGTCAAAGAATTTAAGGCCAGGAGAAAATATGTGCAACATCTAAAACAGGTATACAACAAACCAAGAAAAAGATCTAATGCTCACCTTCAAACACTAGAAAAATGGATATGTTAATTTAATAAGTGCAAAACAGGCTATTTGTCTTCTTTCAGTTAAATGCAAAATAATGAGAAATCATTTTCTATCCATCATATTGAAGAAAAGGTAAAAGTTTAATTTCTGATATTGGCAAGGTTATGAAGGAGTTGGCAACTGCATGCATTTGCTGATGTAAGTATAAATGGCTACAAACTTTTAGGAAAGTAATTTGGTGGTATCTTTAAATGTTTCAATATGTGCACCTTTTGATACAGGAATCTTACCTTTAGGTATCAAACTACCAGAAATAAAAGTATTTACATTCTAAGATATATGTACAATGATGTTTTCTGCTTACATTTGTAAGAGCTGAAAATGACTTAACCATCAATAGAAAATACGGGTTAGCCGGGCTCGGTGGCTCAGCCTGTAATCCCGCGCTTTGGGAGGCTGAGATGAGTGGATTGCCTAAGCCCGTGGGTTCGAGACCTGCCTGGGC
>NW_007247273.1:310032-322601 GCF_000164805.1 Carlito syrichta | reverse complement strand
AAAAAAAAAAAAAAAAAAAAAAAAAGAAAATACAGGTTGACTATCTCTTATCCAAAATGCTTGGGACCAGAAGTGTTTCACACTTCAGATTTTTTCCAGAACATTTTGGAATATTTGCATCCCTAATCTGATTATAATATGTCTAAGCAAATTATTCTAAGCGTGATTACTTTTGAAATTTAAAAAAATGTTTCAAAAGCATAAGAAAACTAAATAGCCAGGCGTGTTGACACGTACCTACAGTCACAGCTACTCAGAAGGCTGAGGCGGAAGGATTGCCTTAGCCCAGCAAGTTGAGGCTGCAGTAAGCCATGATCATGCCACTGCACTCTAACCTGGGCAACAGAGAGCAACCCTAACTCAAAAAGAAATTCACTTTCAAGGATCACTTCTGCTCTGCCCTTTAGAAATGTTGGTGGCAGCCAGGCCCGGTGGCTCAGCCTGTAATCCCGTGCCTTGGGAGACTGAGGTGAGTGGATTGCCTGAGCCGGCGGGTTCGAGACCCGCCTGGGCAACTTGGTGAGACCTCATCTCTACAATCAATCAAAAATTAGCCGGGCATGGTAGCATGTGCCTGTAGTTCCGGCTCCTTGGAAGGCTGAGGCGGAAGGATCGCCGGAGCCCAGCAGGTCGAGGCTGCGGTGGCCGGGAGTGGCCACTCCACTCCAGTCTGGGTGGCAGGGTGAGACTCCAACTCAAAAAAAAGAAATGGTGGTGGCAAATTTCCCTTATTCTTGGCCCTTGAGGTCTTGAAGGCTGTCCCTACCATAATCAGTACCTTAGTAGGTGACTAACTGTGAAGGACTGGCTGTGAGAACAGAAAGCCCAGGAAAAACCTAGATGACTTGTTTCAACCCCAGTCTTATACCTACCTCAGGCACTAGGAGGCATTTGCTTTTAACAGCTACTTGGGACAGTTGGCAAGAAAGTAATGAGGATGTTTTTTTAAAATTTGTTTTTAAGGCAGAAGAGATAGGGAGTGGTTGGAAACCTCCCAATAAAGAGAGGATGGGGAGAGCTTGAACAGAGAAGTCACTTCCTGCTGCAGCTTATTTTCCCAGAACAAGAGTGTGTTTTGCCCCTGACTTTTCTTCTTCCTGTCTCCCCCAAGACTGGGGTCCAGCGGCCCAGGGACTTATCAGTGAAACGATTGTCCCATTGTTTTATCCTTGAGCTTCATGCTGTGGATCTCAGATTTAAGCTTTTCATCTCTTCAAATATTTCGTTTTTCTCCAAAGAGTCTAGCCTATAGTAAACCACAGAAGGAAAGATGAACAGACTGTCATACTCAAACATTTTGTAAAGCAATCCATTTCTCATCATAATCCAGTAGATGTGTACATATATAATTGAGATACAAGGTTTTCCAGGTAGAAATATCCTTTCTACATGTAAGGATTTCTATTTTGCGACTTTTCTGTTTGTATTGTTTTGTTTGTTTAAAGGCAGGGTCTCACTCTGTCACCCAAGATGGAGTGCGGTGGCACAACCATAGTTCATTGCAGCCTCAAACTCCTGGACTCGAGCTAATCCTGCCACTTCATCCTCCTGAGTAGCTGGGACTCTAGACACATGCCTGCTAATCTTTCTCTTTTTTTTTTTTTCAGCTGGAGTCTCACACTGTCACCCAGGCTAGAGTGCAATGGCATGGTCACAGCCACCACAGCCTTGACCTGCTGAGCACCGGCGATCCTTCCGCCTCAGCCTTCCAAGTAGCTAGAGCCACAGGCGCAGGCTACCACTCCCGGCTAATTTTTGATTTACTGTAGAGACAAGGTCTCGCCAAGTTGCCCAGGCCGGTCTCGAACCGGCAGGCTCAGGCAATCCACTCGCCTCGGCCTCCCAAAGTGCTGGGATGACAGGCTGAGCCACTAAGCCCGGCCTCCAGTTAATTCTTGATTTTTGATTTTTTTTAAGAGATGGGATCTCCCTGTGCTGTCCAGGGTGGTCTTGAACTCATGGCCTCAAGCAATCCTCCCACCTCGACCTCCCAAAGTGCTGGGATTACAGGCTTGAGCTACAGCACCTAGTTCTTTTTTAAATTTTATTATTTATTTATTTAGAAAGCAGGATTTATTGAGAGGACAGAAAAGCTCCCACAGTGAGAGGGAACTCGAAAGGGTTGCCCTCTTTTTTAAATTTTAATGCTGGCCTTGACCTGCAGTTTGGAAAACAGTGCCCCATGTGACATCGTCCTGGATTACAAGCAAAGACTTTAGGAGAAATTGTGGTTTTTCCTTTGTCCTTTGGCTTGGAAAGTGAGACTTTAACAACTTGGACTTATCCTAGTCTGTGTGTAGCAGGGAGTCTTAGTGTAGCAGAATTTAACTTTCTTTCCTTAAGTATTTGCTTTTATTTTTAGAGCTGTCAAGTCTTTTCCCTTCTAACGGTGAGTCCATCACTTCAGAGTTCTAGGAAGGATCTCTCTGGAAAACATTTTTTTTTTGGTCAGTGGTTCTCCAAGTGTAATTTCTGGACCAACAGCATCAGTGTCACCTGGGAGCCTCCTAGAAATGCAAATTCTTAGGCCACACCCGGACCTACCACTCTGTGTTTTTCCAAGCTCTCCGGATGATTCTGCTACATACCCAAGTTTGGAAACCACTGCTTTGGGGTGAAGTGGGATGTGTTAGGGTAGTGTGATCACTACTGGTCCCTGGAGCCAGACTGCTGGGGAATCAGATACCGCAACTATGGTCATGGTGCTTGCCTGTCTGTGTCTCATCTTTCTCATCTGAGGGAATAACGAAGCTATCTGTTTGCTGGGCGATCGGATAATTAAATGAGTTAAAAGCTTACAGCACAAGAAACAGTATGTGGCACATAATGAGTGTACCATAAATGTTAGCAATTAACACTTGTACTAGGAAAAGGAGATTTTTTTGTTGCTGTTTTTTGAGGGGAAAGGAGGGCTTGTTTGTTTGAAAAAATTACTCTGCCTCACACTTCTTGGAATGTTTGTGACTCAGAAGGAAGAGTGTGAGGAAGAATCAAATATGTACTGGAGGGAAACAAAACCCTTTAGGAAAATGAAGTTTAAAGTTGTTGTCACCGCTATGATGGATCATCTGAAGCTCCTGGTAAAGGAGACCCTGTTTCTCTATCACACTATCTTGTTTTTTTCTTGTATATCCCTTCTTTTGTGTCTGTATTTGTTTACTGTTTACTTCCCTCACTAGCATGTAAACACAAAGTATAAAATTTGGGCTTAAGCCAGGCTTGGTGGCTCAGCCTGTAATCCCAGCACTTTGGGAGGCCGAGACGAGTGGATTACCTGAGCCTGCGGGTTCGAGACCCGCCAAGCAACTTGGTGAGACCTCATCTCTACGATAAATCAAAAAATTAGCCGGGCGTGGTAGCGCATGCCTATAGTTCGGCTACTTGGAAGGCTGAGGCGGAAGGATTGCCGGAGCCCAGTGGGTCGAGGCTGCGGTGGCCGGGAGTGGCCATTGCACTCCAGTCTGGGCAACAGAGTGAGACTCCGACTCAGGGGAAAAAAAAAAACGTATTAAGAGAAAGAAAGCTGAGGAATATTCAAACCTCTGAAGAGCATTCACTGTAAATAGTAGTTAGGTAATTGGGAAGAGAAAGTTAAGGAAAGGGAAGGAGGTGTGAGGAGAGAGACACCTGTTTCTCCCTGCCCACTTCTGCAGAGGGAGGAGACTTTGATGCTCTACTCAGATAAAAGTGCTGGAGGAATATTTCCAGCCTTTCTCATCCCTTCCCTTGTGAAACAAGGGAGCACAAGGTCGGTTAAATCCAAGTGGGTTGACCCCTTTCTGGGTAGCCTCCCGTTCAGATCTGCCCACTCATTGACAGGAGCTATAACCGATCTGAAACTGACCAAGACTGATCTGAAATTGTAGCTGATCTGAAACTGACCAAACTGGGGCCTGTAACTCAGGAACTGAAGAGCCCAGCTAAGCTGTGTCCTCGGCTACAGTCTCTCTCAAGTACGAAGCTGACTTTTACTCTCCGGGTCTATCTCTTAGTGGTTCCACACTTGGGAGACAAAAGAGGAAAGATTTTATTAGACATATAAAACCCAACCAGGAAGTGAAGAGGTGATTTTGACAATTCCTCTTTGGAAGAGACAGAGGAAGCTTTGAATCTGCCATCCTGCCTCATAACAAGGGAGAAGCGTGCGGAGAGGCAGGGATTTGGGATGATGCTGAGGACACCAGGTCATATGTCCAGCCACAATCCTGCATGGCCCTTTCTCATTTACCATTAAGCCGTTTTTAAATGTCCAGTTGGGTGGCATTAAGTACATTCACAGTGTTGCGCGACCATCACCACTCTCTAGTTCCAAGAATTTTCATCACCCCAAAAGGAAACCCCATCTGTACCACTGACAGTCACTCCCCATTCCCATTCTCTCCAGTCTCTGGAAATCACTCATCTACTTCCTGTCTCAATGCATTTTCCTATTATGGCTATCTCATATAAATGGAACCATACCATCTGTGGCCTTTTGTATCTGGCTTATTTTACTTAGCATAATGTTGAGGTTCATTCATACTGTAGCATGAACCACTACTTCATTCCTTTATATGGCTGAATAATACTCCATTGTATGGATATACCACATTTTGTTTATCTATTCGTCAGTTGATGGATATTTGAGCTGTTTCCATCTTTTGGTTATTTTAAATAGTGCAGCCATGAACACTCATGGATAAGTTTTTGTTTGACCACCTGCTTTTGATTCTTTGGGGTACATACCTTGGAATGGAATTTCTGGGTTATAGGTTGAATGAATTTTGTCCTCCCTTCCCCCACACTCTTATGTTGAGGTCCTAATTCCCGTGACCTCAGAATGTCACTGTGTTTGAACACAGGGTCTTTAAAGAAGTAATCAAGTTAAAATGAGGCCACCTTCCAGATGACCCAGCAATCCCCCTATTGGGAATACACCTAGAGGAACTCAAATCATTCTACAAAATGATACCTGCACATGCATGTTTGTTGCAGCTCTATTCACGATAGCAAAAACATGGAAGCAACCATGCTGCCCATCGAAGCTGGACTGGATAAAAAAAAAATGTGGTACATATACACAATGGAATATTATGCAGCCATAAAGAAGAAGAACAAACATATGAACTTCGCAGCAACTTGGATGAATTTAGAGTCAATCATACTCAGTGATCTGTCTCAGAAACAAAGAACAGAGTATCATATGTTCTCACTCATAAGCAGACCTTGAACAATTATAATCCTATAAGAAGGGATTGGCAGTAATGGGAAACTGGGGGTGGGGGTGGGGGCTAGGAGTGGCAGTTGAGGGAAACTGCCAGGGGAGGGAGGGGCACATCTCATTCAACAAGGGTACCTGCATAATGAACATTTGTATACCTAACCCTGAATTGTACCCCACATCTTTAAAATAAAAAACTAAATAATAAATAACAAATAAAATGAGGTCACTAGATTGGACTCTAATCCAATATGACTGGTGTCCTTATAAGTAGAAGAAATTTGGACACAGACAGAAACAGAGAGATGACCAAGCGAAGACATAGGGAGAAGCCAAGGAGGAAGACCAGAAAGAACCAACCTTGCTGATACCTTGATCTCAGTCTTCTAGTCTCCAGATCTGAGAGGAAATAAATTTCTGCCGTCTAAGCCACCCAGTCAGTGATAACTTGTATGGAAGCCCTAGCAAACTAATACACTGGCTCATGTGGTAATTCTGTGTTTAACTCATCGAGGAATTGCAGATGTTGTCCACAGTTGCTGCCTCTCTTCACGGTTTTTTAATGGGTGGTTCCATACTTATGACCCTGAAATATTCTGTATTGCATAGAAGATTGGAGAAATGCCCCTGATGGAATTGGGGACCTCTCCTAGGCTGTAAGTGCATTCATAGAGGTTTTTCCCAAAGGCTCTCAGTGAGCACTGGGAGGAAAGATCTGCCCCTCTCCAAAGCCTCACTGATCAGCTGGATTTCCTGGAAAAGCTGTCTCTCTAACTACTCTCAGGCTCTCTCCACTTCTTCCCAGAACTGCTTCTTGTGGACAAACCTGTGATGAGGAAGTACACTGCTGAGCCCACACCCATTCATACCACAGACTCAGCACCCAGCCACCTGGGTCCTTGTCAAACTCAGGAGGTTCCACTCCTGCAAAGCAGGCGCTGTTGACCTCCCATCAAGCAAAGGTGCCTACAGATGTGCCTCTAGTCATGCATGCCCACCGTGGCTGAGTTCTGTGCTATTCTGGAAACGGAGATGGGGGTTCCCTCCACATTCAGGTGGATGTGGAAGGGCTGCAGCCGGAGGTGAGCCTTAGCCTGAGCCTCAGCCCCTTCACTGATAAAATGTTCCACCACGGAGGGCAGATGTGAGGATCAGATGCGACCAGGGACATGCCCATGCTATGTCAGAAGGGCGGGCGTCCCTTCTAGTAATTGCACATCTGTTTCCTCTGTAGACTGAGGTACCCACAAGGACAGGAGCTAAGCACCTGATAAATCAACAGATTATTCAGTGAATATCCACTTGAACCATGCATTCATCTCCTAATTCCTCACAGCTTATCCTGCTGTGTTGGGTTTTGAAACTAACAGAAGCCCTTTTATTTCATCTAAGTTAATTGTAAACATCCTCAAAAAGGAAGGTGTTAATTGTACGAGTCACTTTCAAACTAAAACTGCTCTGGAGTTTCCATAGGTTTTTGCAGATGAAAAGTCAGGAAATTTTTGTTTTAATTCAGAGCGCTCATTTAACACCCGTTAATAAGGAGCCATTATTATCTTCTACCTTAGCCAGGTACCATATCTTTCCACGATAATCAAAAACACTTTTTATAAACTTTGACATTTATAGAACTTCAAAGGCTTAACATTCTGTAAAGCTCTGTTCTAAAACAATTTGACAATGAAAAGCTTTATCTCTTTCTATTAGATGGAAGGAACAAATCAGAGGAAACTACAGAATGTAATTAAGTTTTACCATACTTGGGACTTCTTGAGATTGAGTCATTGGCTAACCAAGCTCTTTATGGAGTTCAGAAGCTTGCGAATTTCATTTTCTTATCAGCACAAACTAAGCTATTTTATAGCACAGCATCTGAATTAAAAGACACTTTTAGAGTCAGGTGTGGTGGCTCATGCTTGTAATCCCAGCACTTTGGGAGGTTGAGGCGAGAAGATTGCCTGAGCCTAGGGGTTTGAGACCAGCCTGGGTAACTTGGCGAGACCTCATCTCTAAATAAATCAAGAAATTGGCCAGGCATGGTGGTGAGCGTCTGTAGTTCCAGCTAGTTGGAAGGCCGAGGTGGAAGGATTGCCCGAGCCCCACAGGTTGAGGCTGCAGTGTCCATGAGCGTGCCACTGCACTCCAGCCTGGGCAACAGACTGAGACTCCAACTCAAAAAAAAAAAAAAGAACTTTTGGGTCACAGTGATGTCAATCAGAGTTTCCTTTTCTTTTAAAGATGATTCCCTTCTTAAAGGAAAGCCCATATTTCTGAGCTTACATTTTCTTTTTTTAAAGCAAAGGGCTTATATCATTCTGTTTCCACATGATCATACTAGGTTGCTTTTGGCCAAAAATGTTTGCTAAGCAGTTAGAACAAGCGCAGTATCTTCAAAGTAAATTGCTATGTTAGATGATGTTTCTGAACAGGAAAATATTTAACATTTTAGTTTTTTAAATTGCTACCTCTCCTTTGGGAATGGTATAAAATCAAAAGCTAGTAAACATAACTCAATTTCTAAAGAGAATCAACTCACTTATTCCTGAGCCTTCATTCCCTTAGCCTGTGTTTTCATTTGCTGCCTCTCGATTGAGTCCGCTTTTCTCCTCCTCATAAAGAGACGGTGATTTCCAACACACAGCTGTAGGATCTGTGCAAAGCAGAATGTGCAGCTGTTCACCTCACCTACCATCCAACTCTCTGCCTTGTGACAACCAGCCCCGCATGTGCACTTTGGGTGCCTCTCCCTAAAGCTGTGGGGTGCCGGAGGGAGACACAGGGAGGACGGAGGAGCAATTTGCCATTTCTGTTTACAAGGTAATACTCCCAAGGGGCAAACGAGCCTCTTACATTCTTAAACTTCTTTCTAGCAAAATGTTTCCCTTTTCAAAAGATCCAAGAATATCAAATGACTCCTCTCTCTCTCTCTTTCTCTCATACTTCTTCATTACTTCACAAATTTATTGCAGTGGCTTCATATTCTAACTCCAGCTGTCTACAGTAAGAATTAAGTCCAATTCCAAGATTTGCAAATTATGTTAAGTGTACCCACAGATCTTCAGAGAAACTATTCCCAGCAATTTCTTTACCAAATTGTGCCCAAACAAAGTAATGAATACAGCTGAATATTCCCTGCATGCTTTGCTAATTCAGTACTTTTTAACAGAACACAGCAGGTGGCAACTGTGTTTCTTGAGTGTTTTTCAGACATCATTTTATTTACTCGGTCTGCAAAGTAGATCTGGTATTACACATCTTTCACAGATGGAGAATTTGATGTTAAATAAGGGCTCAGAGGCAATTACATTACAGGGCTCAGAATTTGGGTATAAATGTTTGCCTGAGGATATTACTGCTTTATTTTTAGAACACTAATTCAGTAAGTACGACGACAGACATGGGCTTACCAGTTCATTCACCCTTGTTGGTGAAAAGAAGAATTTAATAACCAGCTTTTTTGTCAAGCGTTTTAGTAGTCATCTGAAGAGGAAAGGGGAAAAAAATCAAATGAGACTGTAAAAGTCACTTAAAGAAGCCCAATTCTTTTGGCAAATGAGCTTTACAAGCAGGGAAGGGAGAAAAATATTTTATTCCTGTTTACTGCAGAGAAGCTCCCCGCTAAGCCACTACATGTGGTCCCACAGGCCGAGCACCATACAACTCCTGGGCCAACATCACATCATCTATTCCAGCAAGGCAATGGCCCTGGCTAGCAAAATAACTCTTTATGGCAACAACAGACATTTTATTGATTGAAACACTTAATTTTTTCAATTAAGCATTAAAGTACTTTGTATCAGAAGATAAGAAGAGGGAAAATAAAACCTATTTATACAGGTAGACATAGAATTTTTATTATTACAATTTAGTTTCCTTTTGCATTTATTTATTTACTTGTTTGTTTGTTTGTTTTGACTTGGAGTCTCATTGTTTTGCCCAAGCAGGCGTGCAGTGGCACGCTCACAGCCACCACAGCCTCAACCTGCTAGGCTCAGACAATCCTTCCATCTCAGCCTTTCAAGTAACTGGAACCACAGGCGCATGCCACCAGCCCAGCTAATTTTTTAATTTACTGCCAAGACAAGGTCTCGCCAATTTGCCCAGGCTGGTCTCAAACTCCTGGGCTCAGGCAGTTCTCTCACCTCCACCTCCCAAAGTGCTGGGATTACAAGCCTGAGCCACCATGCCTAGCTAGTTTCTTTCTTCTTTAATTCTAAAACAACATGTTTTAGAGAGGAACTCCAATCTAAATTGCTAAAGAGACACAAAGAAATAAAGAAAAATGTTCTCTCCGCATTAGAAAGCTTATTCATAAAACAAGCATTTATAATCACCTGCTAAGAGTGAGACATTGTGCTAGGGATTTCATTTGCTCATGCCTTCGGTTTCTTCCAGTTCAGTGGTTCTCAAAGTGTGGTCCCAGGGATACAGCAGCGGAATCTCCTGGGAGCTTGGTAAAAATGCAAATTCTTAAACTTCACTCCAAACCTAACCAATCAGAGACCGGGGGTGGGGCCCAGCAATCTGTGTTTCAGCAAACTCTCCAAGTGATTCTGATGCACCGTAAAATTTTAGAACCACTATTCTGGTTTGCAAATCAGTATTTTAAGCTAAGAACGGGCATGTAGACGGTTCAAAGCCGGGGTGCAGAGAGGGAAATGCAGCAGAAATGCCAAGAGATCAAATGTACATGAAGCAGAGACTTCAACCCAGCACCCTATTTCTGCAACACATTTTCTAGAAATCTGATGGCCTTTTGGAAAGCTAAAAGAGACTCAACAGAAAGTATCAAACAGATTTGTTGTAAAGCATTATGGGAGTGGGAAAAACCCAGAGTCTGTTTGGAAAAGACAGAAATAGACAAGAAGTTAAATCTTACTAGTTGTGTACACTTGGTGTGCAGCAGACACATTTTTAGGGTGTATACCCAGATCGTGGTCCTTCCATAGGACTTTCTCTAGAATCTCTCAGTCTCTCTACACATGGAGAGAGAGAGAGGGGGACTCTTGCAACCAGACAAAACCAACAATCCTTTTTTATTTTTTATTTTTGAGTTGGAGTCTCACTTCATCACCCAGGCAGGAGTTCAGTGGCACACTCACGGCCACCCCAGCATCAATCTAAGATATGATTGTCTAAGGACTTTAGAATTGGGAGAGAACAACAATCATGGATTTCTGCAGGTGGCTGAACCCATCATCCATGACTCCAGGAGCTGTGGGGCAGCTTCTCCACAAGGATACAGATACCAAAAGAAAGAACCCATTCTGCAGGTGGAGAGAAAAAGGATTTGGGGTTTTGCTTCCCGAGTTCCTAGTTCTCTTAAGACTCAGGCTCAGCACTTTCCTGAGACCCGAGTCTGCCCCTGGGCTCAACAAGAAATCCCTGGATTCTTAAAATAACCTTTGCTGCCCATCCACCATTTTGTTTCTTTGCAAAAATTTGAGCCCAAGTTGGTTCCTGTGACTCATACTAGAAAGTTTTCGCTAAAACATGCGAGCAATGTATCTAATCTCACCGAACTTCAGTGTATTTGTGAAAACGATGCTGGTAACACCTACTTCATCCACTGGTAAAGAGCTAAGTGAGCTAATGTACATATAGTACTCAGGGAAATGTCCAGCACAAAATAAAGTTACCCCTTTGAGTCATAAGAGTGAGTTCTGTACAGCCTAGGCCGTGGTGATCAGCTGTCTGCTCCGGGTCAGAAGGCCCAGAAGCGGCTCCCTGGACTATGATTGCGCTGTCCCCAGTTAAGTCTTCCAACCTAAAGTCTGAGAAACCACAGAGTGCTTGCTCTGATTGGCAAGGAAATGAAGACCAAATGCCTTTCAGTGATTTCAATACCTAAAGATGTGTTTCAAAAAACTTTTCTCTTATTCTTTCTGAGTCTTTTAAAATAACCCCCTCCCTTGTTTTGTAAAGGCCAGAAGGAACTATTTTAATTTTCCATGAAACATTCTTCCAAAAGCATTATTTTGCTCCATCTTTCACTGAATTTTAAGAAATAACATCAGCATTCGAAAAGCTAGGAAAAAAGATAAATGTATATAATTCATTAAGGTTATAGGAAAAGAAATTATAACGAAGGACTGAGAGCTTTTAAATTTAGCTCAACTAATATGGAATGATAGGCAGAGCACAGTAGCTCATTTTGGAAAATTGAGGCAGGAGGACCATTCGAAGACAGGATTCGAGATCAGCATAGACAACATAGTGAGATCCTGATCCCTACTAAAAAATTTTAAAAATTAGCTGGACAGGGTGGCACGTGTCTGTAGTCCTAGCTACTTGGGAGACTGAGGTGGGAAGATCGCTTGAGCCCAAAAGTTCGAGGCTGCAGTGAGCTATGATTGTGCCACTGCACTCCAGCTTGAGAGACAGTGTGAGATCCTATCTCTAAAAAAAAAAAAAAAAAAAAAAGAAATAAAAAAATTAAGGATATAAGTGATGAGGTGCACACAGTGAGGTCTGGAAGAATCCTGAATGCGGGAGCTTTTGTCCCCATGGAGTTGGGGTGCAATACACTCCCTGCACATGAGTGCACTCCACTCAGGAGGCTACAAAACAACCCTTTAAAAGGATGAAGACTGAGAGCTTTTTCTTCTCCAGTTCAGAACAAAGCAGTAAATAATGCCAGACACCGAGGATATGGTGATTTGCCCTCAAGGTAATAAGAAAATATATCTAAAAATAAACCATGACATTACAGTAGGGTAGGGACAGATTTCACTTCAAAATGCTTGAGTCAGTTCCACTCACTCTCAGGAAGTATTTAAAAAATCAGATTGCAACTGGGTGTGGTGGCTCAAGCCTGTAATCCCAGCACTTTGGGAGGCCGAGGTGAGAGGATTGCCTGAGCCCAGGGGTTCGAGGCCAGCCTGGGCAACTTGATGAGACCTCATCTCTACAATAAATTTTTTTAGAAAAATTAACCGGGCACAGTAGCACGCGCATGTAGTTCCAGCTACTTGGAAGGCTGAGGCAGAAAGATCGCCTGAGCCCAGCAGGTTGAGGCTGTGGTGGCCGCGAGCGTGCCACTGTACTCCAGCCTGGGTGACAGAGTGAGACTCTGACTCAGGAAAAAAAAAAAAAAAATCAGGTTGTGCATTCTTTTTCTCTATATAGGAAATATTTCAACTATTGTTCCATTCAAAAGATTTATTTGGAGAAAACCAGTTAATGAGACTGCATATGAGATCCACTCGAAGTTAAAAAAATCTCTGTAGTTTTGATTTTGCTGTGAAATAATAATCATGGCAAACATTAAAAATATAATCACCACTGAAATATGGAGGGAGAGAAGAAAAAAAAAAAAAAAAAAATATATATATATATATATATATATATATATTTTTTTTTTTTTTGA
>NW_007247273.1:300950-310012 GCF_000164805.1 Carlito syrichta | reverse complement strand
ACTCCCGACTGATTTTTGATTTACTGTAGAGATGAGGTCTCGCTGCCCAGGCGGGTCTTGAACCCGCGGGCTCAGGCAATCCACTCACCTCAGCCTCCCAAAGTGCTGGGATTACAGGCTGAGCCACCGAGCCCGGCAGAAGAAAAATATTAATGGGCGATCTAGTTGTACTTCCAGGCAAAAAATAATAGAGATAGATTTTCTTTGCACTTTGCTTATGCATATATTGCTTCAATGAAGTATTAAAGTGGGAAAGAGACTTGAAAGTGTTTGTGGAGCAAACACTAGGGTTTCTAGAATGTTCCCTGCCTTGATCATTCACAGAAGGATGAGTTTACGAAGCAGGGTGTGTGGCCCAGAGCTTGTGATGCTCAGAGCTCCGGCCCAGGCTGCCGCTGGGAACGAGCCCCATCAGGGACCCGGGGCTGCCCTGGCACGTCTTACAGAGGAACGGGTCGTCTGGGACCTCTTGCAGAATGTTCATGCCAGGGATTGCTGTCAGACTGCTCCCCATTGAGTCTAAACACCCCCAAATCTAAATAGCTTCAAAGAAAAATAAACCAACCAAAGGGAGCCATTGTAAAATTTCAAGTTGACTAAAATGTGCATTTATTAGTGACAAAAGCTTTGGGGTTTTCTTGAACACCCTTGGCTCAGACGTTCACTGAACCCAGCTGGACTGGCCGTGACTGCCCATCCAACAAGAGCCTCCAATACAGGCTGGCGGGGAGCAGGGAGAGAGCAGCAACCCGTGCTGTAGCCTCCTCCTTCCTGCCAGGTGGGAGATGGATGTGCTGGACAGGGTCCCAGGGTCAGAAGTCAGATAGGAGCACTACTACCAGCCACCAGCCGCAGTAGCTCGCTTCCCATGGTAGAGTCTCAGTTTCCTACCTCGTGGATGGAGAATCACCCAGACTGTCTGCAGGGTTGTGATGATCACAAGAAACAATGTTCCACGAGAGCCTTTTGACCTTGATGATAATTTACGAGCCCTGGCCAGGCGTGGTGGCTGACGCCTATATAATCCCAGCACTTTGGGAGGCTGAGGTAGGAAGCTCACTTGAGGCCAAGAGCTCAAGACCAGCCTGGGTAACATCGTGAGACCTTGTCTCTCTACAAAAAATTTTTTAAAATAGCCGGGCATGGTGGTGCACACCTGTAAGTGCCAGCTACTCAGGAGACTGAGGGAGGGTTACTTGAGCCCAGGAGTTAGAGGTTGCGGTAAGTGACCCTCCAGCCTGGTCACAGAGCAAGACCTTGTCTCTCAAATCATAATAGTTGTAATAAATAAATAATGAAAATGTATGAGCCCTTTTAACCTCTGCGGTGCTTGTCATCCCCACATCACACAGAGAACAGCCTCCACTCAGCAAAAAACACACAGCAGGAACCTTCCATCCCCAGACCCTCAGGGAATCCCCTGGGCCAATAAACACTCCGTGTCCCTGGAGAAGCCCGCTGTGGCTGGACCTGGTTCCAGGCCACCTGCAAAGCCACCGCTAAAGCCTAACACACACTTCTTTCACATGGTCAGTCTTCATTCTAAATTCTCAGCCTGAAGAAGTCCTGTGATGACCAGGGACAGGGAACTGAGTGTCACATGGAATCACAGATATATCAAGCTTATATGGGGGAGAAACAAAAAGACCCCTAAATAAGAAAACGTGATGTCCTGGGGTAACCGGGCCAGATAACACAGCTGTGAGTAGGCAGAGTGTCTCACTCAGGAAGGGCACTAAAGAGAGGAAGGGACCTTGATTTGACCTTGCAGGAAAACAATCTCCCGCTTCACCTCTGCTTTCCCTGACAGTCTCAGAAAACAAATTATTCCAGAGCCTGATGGAAGTGGTACTACCCTTTTCCCATGAAACCATCCACAAATGCATTTCCTAAGCAGCCCCTCAAAGCATCCTGGAAAGAGAAATTCAGGAGGCCATAGAAAGTTCCTGGCCCCTCAAGTCAGAAATGAGGCCGAGCTAGGCGTGAGAGGTACTCACGGTGATGGGGAAGTGACATCATACATTCCAAATCTCACGCACTTTTCATTTAATTCATGCTGGCTTCGTCCCTGTATATCAAGTCAGTGGTTACACTTGCTGTTCCAAAAAGTCTTGGGTCTAATCTCTACAATTATGCTTTAAAGCTATTATTTTGCCATTAATAATATTTCAGAAAGAATACAAGTTTTTATGGGGCCTATGTTGGATTTTGTGATCATGTAACGGGTATAGTATTTCTATGTCTGTGAAGTTGTGAGATTTTTTTTGCATTTCAAATAAAAAGAACATTTTATAGAAAATGGGGGGGAGTAGTAATATCGCCACAATTTCAGTCATGTCCCACAGTTCTGTCTTCATCATGGGGTGAAAAACACTTTTTATAGTGTTTAATGATTATTAAATACTAAAGAGAGGATCCTGCCAACTGTTTCAGGATTGCTTGTCATCTTGGTGCTGCTTAAAGTAAAGAATTAATGAGTTTCTAATGTTCCCCTAAGAGTTTCCATGAAGGGCCGGGCTCAGTGGTTCAGCCTGTAATTCCAGCACTTTGGGAGGCCGAGGCGAGTGGACTGCCTGAGCCCGAGGGTTCGAGACCAGCCTGAGCAACTTGATGAGACCTCGTCTCTACAATAAATCAAAAAATTAGCTGGGTGTGGTAATAGTGTGTGTAGTTCCAGCTACTTGGAAGGCTGAGGTGGAAGGCTCGCCCGAGCCCAGCAGGTTGACGCTGATGCAGCTGTGAGTGTGCCACTGCACTCCAGCCTGGGTGACAGAGTGAGACTCCAACTCAAAAAAAAAAAAAAAGTTTCCATGAAGCAACATTAATTCCACGAAACCTCATAAAAACTAGAGTATATATCAAACAAACTGAGCTCAAATCCTGGTTCTACCACTTGATAGCATGACCTCAGGAAGGTTCCATGACCTCACTAAGCCATAGTTTCATCATTTAAAAAAGATAGGATTCTCAACTGGGGATTTAAAAAAAATCACTACTGAAGGCCTGTTGATTAGCTTTTTCTTTTTTCTTTTTTTTTTTTAGAAAGAAGGATTTATTGAGAGGACAGAAAAGCTCCCTCAGTGGGAGGGGGCCTGGAGGGATTGCCCTGGATAGCTATTTTTACATTGATGTAATAGCTATTATTAAAGCGCTGTTTGCATATCATGGAAGCAGACCCGCAGCTGGTGGGGCCATTCGTAATAACCAAGTGGCAGGTATCAGGCGTCGTTTTCTCAGGGTCCACCCCATGCCAGGCGTAGCACTACGCACTCTGCACACGTTATCTCATTTAATGCCCGCCTTTGTAGTTGTCAATATCATCATCCCCACTGTGTAGATGAGAGATTCTCTCTTAACTTGAGGTTAGGTGATTTCTTCACCAAGCAACTAGAGGGTTCATTCTTGAAATTCAAACCCAGGTCCGCCAGACTCCAACATTCAGCACTCAGTTATGACCCATGCCATGAACTTTAAGTATATTTAAGTATATTTATGTATATTTGCACAGGCCCTGACACATAGTAAGCAATCACTGAGTGGTCATTTTTCTGATTCTTATTCACTGTGATGATTCTCATTCAACCTGAACTGGAGAAATAAGCAACCATCACAAAACAGATAGGCGTGATCCATTTTTATTTCACAAGTCTGAGCCTGTATTTTGATTCAGCCCAAGTGGTATTTACTAGGCGTCTGCTAAGTGCCTCGGATGGTGAGGCGTGTAGGCCTTTCTCACTGTACTCTGACAACTGGGGAAAGACAAGATTTATAACACACGAAAACATACTGTCTGGCAAAGAGAGGACATCTATGATATACTTTAAAGTACCAAACTTGACAGAACCTAAACCAAAATATGGTGCAGAAAATAACAGAAGAGACTGGGTACAGTGGCTCACACCGATAATCCCATCACTTTGGGAGGCCAAGGCAAGAGGATCGTTTGAGGCCTGGAGTTTGAGACCAGCCTGGGCAACATAGCGAGACCTCATCTCAAAAATTAAAAAATCAAAAATATTAGCCGGGTGTGGTGGTGTGCACCTATAGTTCCAGCAACTCAGGAGGCAGAGGCGAAAGGATCTCCGGAACCCAGGAGGTTGAGGCTGCAATGAGTTATGATTGTGCCACTGTACTCCAATCTGGGTGACAGAGTAAGACTCTGACTAAAAATAATAATAATGATGAAAAAATAATAATGATAGGAGAAAACAAAGACTTTAGGAGGAGATGATAATTAAGAAACTAATATTGGAGAATGAGAGGAACTTAGAGGGAGAAGGCGGGAGGGATGTTTAGCTGAAACACTCCTCACCATAAGGAATGACCCATGGAGCCTCTAAGTGTCACAGGGCCGGAGAGACCTACCCAACAAATGGTGGTCTTGAAGATACTTACTCTGAGGCAGCAGCACCGCCTGGGCAAAAAAAGCCCGGCACGTGATGGCCAGCTTTCTAGTTGCCACACTGCAAAGGAAGCGAGTCACCTTCCAAAGTTGACTGTGGTGCAGGTGACCTACTTTAAGAAACACTGTACTTAGCCAGGCTCGGTGGCTCAGCCTGTCATCCCGTGCTTTGGGAGGCCGAGGCGAGTGGATTGCCTGAGCCTGAGGGTTCGAGACTAGCCCAGGCAACTTGGCGAGACCTCGTTTCTACAATAAATCAAAAATCAGCCGGGTGTGGTAGCGTGTGCCTGTAGTTCTGGCTCCTTGGAAGGCTGAGGTGGAAGGATTGCCAGAGCCCAGCAGGTCAACACTGGGGTGGCCATGAGCGTGTCACTGCTCTCCAGCCTGGGCAATGGAGTGAGACTCCAACTCAAAAAAAAAAAAGAAAAGAAAACAGAAACACCGTACTAGAATACTCAACTACCACCTCTGTGAGTTTCTGTTTCCTCATTTACAAAATGGCAATGGTAAGAATCCAAAATTGAACAATGTACATAAAGCATTTTGCACAGGCCCTGACACATAGTTAGGATGATGTTCTCTCATTTCATCCAAGTTGTTGCAAAAGATATTGTCATTCTTTTTTATTGCAGAATAATATTCCATGGCGTGTGTGTGTGTGTGTACACACACCACATTTTCATTATCCACAATCAGTTGATGGGTATTTAGATTGTGACTCCTGGACAAGTCTTAAATAGTGACATCACTTCTCCAGCAACTAGGTACTTGACTCCTTTCACACTATCTTTCACCCTAAACATGACAAGTCTTTCCAGTCTAAAATTTTGTGGTCTCACCTTTGCTTGGAGAGCATATAAGGCCAACAAAACCAAGGCTTCAGGAGAACAATCGATTTCTTCATCAAGGATCTCCCTTCCTTCCTTCCTTCCTTCCTTCCTTCCTTCCTTCCTTCCTTCCTTTCTTTCGAGTTGGAGTCCCACTCCGTCGCCCAGACTGGAGGGCAGTGGCATGCTCCCAGTCACCACAGCCTCAACCTGCTGGGCTCTGGCAATCCTTCCACCTCAGCCTTCCAAGTAACCAGAACTACAGGCGCGCGCTACCACGCCTGGCTAATTTTTGATTTATTGTAGAGATGAGGTCCGGCCAAGTTCAGGCGGGTCTCGAACCCACGAGCTCAGGCAATTCACTCACCTCGGCCTCCCAAAGCGCGGGATTACAGGCTGAGCCACCGAGCCCGGCAAGGATATCTTTCTTAACCCGAGACACAAAATTATTCTCAGTCAAAATGGTTCCAGAATTTGACAAAAGTATCAGTGATCAAAAATTTAAGCATTATGTCAGGGTCCAGCACAGAAGCGTGAGTGTTTGCTCTACTCCACTTTTTAACATTCTATTTTGAATATGTTAATTGTTTTAATGTTATACAGAGTAGAACTAAGTCAGGATCTGGTGGAATTTTTTTTTTTTTTGAGTTGGAGTCTCACTCTGTCGTCCAGGCTGGAGTGCAGTGACACATTCATGACTACCGCAACCTCGACCTGCTGGGCTCAGGGGATCTTTCGACCTCAGTCTTCCAAGTAGCTGGAACTACAAGTGAGCACTTACCATGCCCGGCTAATTTTTTTTTTTAAACTTATTGTGGAGAGGAGGTCTCACCAAGTTTCCCTGGTTGGTCCCGAACCCCCAGGCTCAGGCAGTCCTCTCTCCTTGTCCTCCCAAAGTGCTGGGATTACAGGCGTGAGCCACTGTGCCTGGGAATCTGGTGGAATTTTTAAAAGAAAAGATAGATTTAGGAAGAGAGCCATCAGGAAAACATATTAAGGTCCTCAGACAGAAAAAAAAGCATGGAAAAATAAATAGCACATTGGCTAAAATCTGATAGATAGGTGAGATAGAGATAGATATCTCAATGTCTCTTCTGCCATCACACTGAGATTTCCGCTGCAGGCTGGACCCCAGGCCGACTCCCTCTCATCTGCTCTTCACACAGCAGCCAGATCTTGTCTCTCTTCTTGTCAAAACGCTTCAGAGACTCTCCAGAGAGCTCATGACGAAGACCAAATGGCTAACTTGGCTCACAAGCCTTACAAGTTTTGTTCCAGCAAAGAGTTCATTTTGTAAAATCATAGAACCTTCTAATTGGAGAAACTTTAAGAATCATTTAATCTCCTGGAAGAAGCCCGGAGACAGGGAGAAGGGGAGGCCACTCCAATTATCCAGCCAGAGCCGTGACCTTGGCCTGGGCTGCAGCTGTCGTAGCAGAGACAGAAAGGTGAGACCTGATGAGAGAAATATTGCACTCAATCAATCTCCACTCGCCAATATTCACCAAGCACCCACGGGGTTCCAGAACATAGTGGTGAGAAAGGCACCACCCTGCCTTCGTGGAACAAGCGATCTGATGGGAAAATGCAAATTAGATGCATTCTCCTCCATCACTGAGCAGTTATTGTTGTGATGAGAGCTGAGAAGGGAATGACTGCAGGGATGTGGCCCACTGCAGACTTGTGTACTTGTGGAGGGTTGGGGGTGGCAGAGGCCCCTCCTGGGAAATCACATCGGAGCAGAGTGATGAGGGAAATGAGCCAGTTGCAATGGAAATGTGGGCAGGGTGGAAGACGAGCAGAGAAAAAGCAGGGGCCGTGGCCTTGAGGCGGAAAGAATTTCTGTGTTTTAGAAACAGCCCGAAGCCAGGAGACTGAAGGCGGTGAGTGTGGGGGAACCGCTAGAAAAGAGGCCAGAGAGGCAGCTTGGTCTAGATCAGGTCGGTCTTTCGGTCCACACTGTGTATTTTAGATTTCACGTAGATGCAAGGAGAAGGAAAGTTTTCAGACGATGCTATGCTCCTGGATTGTGTTTCTTCTGTTTTATTTATTTGTTTCTAGGCTCTTTTTTAGGGCATATTGTCTATATCCCTTCTGGTCTGGTTACCATCCTGTGGATATGTTTCATTTGCAAGAATCCTCCTGGAATTGTGGACCCAGTACTAAACATAATACCCTGACAGGGTCTCACCCCCAACCCACAACAGAATTCCGAAAGACCTTCACGTCCCTCATTGCAGATTCAGTATGTTTATGATTTCAAAATAGGAATGCAGCTAGTTTTGTGGTTGTCTTATCACACTTTTATTTTAAACTAGGATTCCTGAATTCTTTAGCTGTGCTATTAGTTTTGTTTATTTTTTTTAATTTTTTTAATTTTTGAGTCGGAGTCTCATTCTGTCGTCCAGGCTGAAGTGCAGTGGTCCAGTTACGGCCACCGCAGCCTCGACCTACTAGGCTCAGGTGATCCTTCCACTTCAGCCTTCCAAGTAGCCGGAACTACAGGCATGTGCCACCATGCCCGGTCAATTTTTTGATTTATTGTAGAGATGAGGTCCTGCCAAGTTGCCCAGCCTGTTCTCAAACCCATGGGCTCAGGCAATCCTCTCACCTCAGCCTCCCAAAGTTCTGGGATTATAGGCGTGAGCCACCATGCCCAGCTAGTTTTTAAAATCCAACTTCTGCTATTCATGTTGAGGGCCACTGATTTCACCCATTGATTACAATCTGTGGATTGTCTTTATTCATTCTACAAATATTTCTTGGACACCTACTATGTTTCAGTGACTCTTCTAGGCACTGGGGACTTAACAGTAAACAAAAAACAGATATTTCTGCTCAAGTCAGGGGAGGAAGACAAGCAGCAGTGATGAGTACTAATAGTGCTCACTCAAATTCCACAGTTCATATTCATACACCACCCGGCAATAAAAATCCAGGATCCGCCTAGGAGTGTGTTTGAGATTAAAAACAACAACAACAACAAAAAACAGGAATTAAGTAGGAAAGTTGACCTCAAGGGTCTTATCTTAAGCAAGCAACTGCATGCCATTTCCCTTAACCGCAATCTCTGCCTCCATAAACATGCTTTACTGCATCTCATATGGAAATGTCCATAAAGATGTCTGCTTCCATGCTTGTTGTGGAAGTAACCACTCCTGGTCCTAAATTTAAAATTTGTAAACCCACCAATGGCAAACCCATGTTGTAACCACAAAAAGCTCTATAAAAGCAGCTTGAAACTGAGGATTGTGGCTCAGGTTTTGGGAGGCTACTCCACCTGAGACTTCTGGAATAAACACCTTCATTTGTTGCTGCAGTTGCTGCAGCATGCTGAGTTCAGCAGCCACACACTTCCCACAAGGATGCTGCCTGATTTTACATTGCCAGGTGCTACTGACTTTGTCTTAGGTGTGAGAGGAAAGGGATACATTCTACAAATAAAGCAGTGAAGACCCTTGTGTGAATTATCTTGCATATCAAATTGGCCCACTCATGCAAACATGTGCACAGGCCAAATCATGTTTACCTGATCACAATTCACCACAGCCTTGACCTCCTGAGCTCAGGTCCTTCCATCTCACACCCCCAAGTAGGTGGGACTACAGGCACATCATGCCCAGCTAACTTTTTGGGAATTTCTTCTTTTTTGTAGAGACAAGGTCTTGCTATGTTGCCTAAGCTGGTCTTGAACTCCTAGACTCAAGCAATCCTTTCTCCTCGACTTCCCAACGTGCTAGGATTATAGGCATGAGCCACTGCACCCAGTCGTATTTTTTAAATCTTTTTTTTTTTTTTTTGAGTTGGAGTCTCACTCTGTCGCCCAGACTGGA
>NW_007247273.1:298692-300930 GCF_000164805.1 Carlito syrichta | reverse complement strand
GGCTCCGGCGATCCTTCCACCTCAGCTTTCCAAGTAGCTGGAACTACAGGCGCGCTACCACACCCGGCTAATTTTTTAATTTATTTATTGTAGAGATGAGGTCTCACCAAGTTGCCCAGGTGGGTCTCGAACCCGCAGGCACAGGCAATTCACTCACCTTGGCCTCCCAAAGCGTGGGATTACAGGCCGAGTCACCAAGCCCAGCTTTTAAAATCTTAACAGAGTAATAGGACAATCAGACAAATCCTATAAATGAGAACATCTAGAAAAACTGGATGAAATATGAAAACATCTGTTTAAAGGCTTTGGAGAGATGCCATGAAATGAAAAGTTCATGTCAAGAAATAAGAGAAGAAAAATTCTGGAAAGTTGAGCCCAGAACCTGTGACTGCTTTTGCCTTAGAGGCACCCGCATATTCCATAGTAGGCACCAAAGAATCTGGGCAGGGCTTTGATACATTCATGGAACTAGGTGGGAAAACATTGTTCAGGGCCTGCCTAGGAGGGACGTCTCTGGCAAAAGCCCAGAGGCCCTCAGGCTACCTTCTAGAAATTAATGTAAAGTAAGAAATGGAATTTGACAAAGAATTGGAAATTTTTTTTTAAATCTCAGTACTGAAAATGGAATGACTGAAGAAATAATGACTGAAATTAAGTATGCAGAGCACAAGTTTAAGAATAGATTAGAAGCTGGGTGCAGTGGTTCACACCTGCAATCCCGGCACTTTGGGAGGCTGAGGTAAGAGGACTGCCTGAGCCCAGAGTTCGAGAGCAGCCTGGGCAACTTGGTGAAACCTCGTCTCTACAATAAATCAAAAATATAATTAGCCAGGCATGGTGGTGTACACCTGTAGTTCCAGTTACTTGGAAGGCTGAGGTGGAAGGATCACCTGAGCCCAGCAGGTAGAGGTTGCGGTGGCCATAAGCATGCCACTGCACTCCAGCCTGGATGTCAGAGTGAGACTCTGACTCAAAAAGAAAAAAAAAAAAAGACTTAGAATAGAGTAGATCTAAGAAAGAAGCAGGGAACTGGGTTATAAGTGAATATACAATATCAGACTAAATTACATATCGTAAAGTGAAAGAAGCCAGGCACAAAATAATACATGGCATTTAATTTCATTTATATAGCATTCCAAAACAGGCAAAACCAATCCAAGAATTCAGGACAGTGGTTGGTCACCTTTGGAGAGTAGGAGAGAGAGATCATGGGAGATCCCCTTCCAGTCACTAGGGGCTGGGAAGATTCCATTCCATTACTTTCATGGTGATTTCTCAGATGTGTTCACTGTGTGTTAATTCATCAAGCAGTGCACTTATGATTTGTACTTTGTAACATATGTGGCTTCTGTAAGTAAAATCTTTAATTTTTTTAAAAAGTTTTTTATGGCCGGGTTCGGTGGCTCAACCTTAATCCCAGCCCTTTGGGAGGCCGAGGCTAGTGAATTGCCTGAGTCCACGGGTTCGAGACCCACCCAGGAAACTTGGCGAGACCTCATCTCTACAATAAATAAAAAATTAGCCGGGCGTGGTAGCGCATGCCTGTAGTTCCAGCTACTTGGAGGGCTGAGGTGGCAGGATCGCCGGAGCCCAGCAGGTCGAGGCTGTGGAGGCCGGGAGCGGCCACTGCCCTCCAGTCTGGGCGACGGAGTGAGACTCCAACTCAAAAAAAATCCAGTAGGTGACAGATAGGAATGGCTGCGTTTTCCCTGCCTTCCACACAGGAATGTGGGGCCAGGGGACGTGTGTCTAAGGGGGGCAGCCCAGCCTGTCAGTCTCTCTGCTCAGGGAGCTGGCCGACCTGGAGAGGGACTCTGCCTTCCGCCTGGTTCCCAGGAAGCTTCGGATGCCTGCCAGGCCCTCGGGCCCTGAAGGGTGGGCCTCTCTCTCTCTGCGGGAGTGAGCCAAACCCGAGCCTGCCTGGACACTGATAGAACTGGTAGGGGGATGGTAGCGGAGGTTGTATTTAAAACAACTCACTGACTGGGCGTGCTGGCTCATGCCTGTCATCCCAGCGCTTTGGGAAGCTGAAGCGAAGGGCTCGCCTGAGCCCATGGGTTCGAGACCTGCCTGGCCAACTTGGCGAGACTTCATCTCTACAACAAACAAAAAAATTAGCCAGGGGTGGTAGCACATGCCTGTAGTTCCAGCCACTTGGAAGGCTGAGGGGGAAGGATCGCCTGGGTGACAGTGTGAGACTCCAACTCAAAAAAAAAAAAAAAAAACCATGTAAACCTT
>NW_007247273.1:290680-298672 GCF_000164805.1 Carlito syrichta | reverse complement strand
ACTCACCTCAGCCTCCCAAAGGTGCGGGATTACAGACTGAGCCACCGAGCCCGGCTGAGGCCTTTCTTCTCAGCTTGCAGATGGCTGCTTTCTGACTGTAGCTTCCCAGGTTTTTTTTTCTGGGCATGTGCATATCTGTGTCCTAATCTTCTCTTCTTATAAGGACACCAGTCATACTGAGTGAGAGCCCACACATATAATCTCATTTTACCTTAATTACTTATTTAAAGGTCCTATCTTCAAAAATAGTCACATTCTAAGGTCCTGGGCATTAGGATTTCAACGTAAAAATTTGAAAGACACACAATTCAGCCCAAAGCATTCTACCTTCTGGACCTGCAAAATTCATGCCCTAATCACATACAAAATACATTTATCCCCTCGCAATAGCCTTATAGCCTTAACCAATTCCAGAATAAACTCTTAGTCCAAAATCTTATGTAAATATTATCTAAACCAAGTGTAGGTGAGACTTGAGGTGTGACTTATCCTAAGGCAAAATTCCTTTCCAGCTGTTAACCTGTGCAACCAGTCCAGATATCTGCTTCTAAAATACAACAGTGGGACAGGTGTAAGATAGACATTTCCATCCCAAAAAGACAAAATCAGAAAGAAGAAAGGAGTCCCAGGTCCCAAGTGCCTCTTAACCAGTATTTACATCAGTGAAAATCCTGCTTATCTGAGGCTAAAACTTAATTCTCTTTTATATTTGAAACACTAAGGCTTTGGCACAGTTTTAACATACACTATACAGAATTTTCCAAGAATGCTATACCTGTAAAAATCTAGAAAAGATTGTATAATTCATTTGTTATGATTAAAAACATTAAGAGTGAGTCAGCAGAAAGTATAATCAAAACATTAATAGGGAATAATTTTTCTGTGTATCTATTTCCCAAGCAGGATGTGAATTCCTCTAGGCTTTGTTAGAAACAAAAAGAAAACCTTTCACCTGCAAGTGTCTCCACTTGTTCCACCACTGAGATCCAGATGTGACTTCCATCACCACTGGGCAGGGCACAACCAGATGTTTTGCATCTCATTGTTGTATTTTGAAGTGAGAAGAACTCAACAATTACATCTCCAAACCTGAATGTCAGGGAAACAGGTTTATAAAGAAAGAACAATTTTTGAATGAAGGGGCTTCCAGGCAAGATGGCGATGGAACAGGTCGGACTGTGAGAGGCTGCCCAAAAACCAGTGTCCACAAAGACTCTCTGCATGAGTGGGTGTGTGCCAGTGGGTGAGTAAAAGTCCATCGGAGAGGAAACTCGGGTTCATGCACCCGGGGCTTTCCTCTGGAAGCGACTGCAACCCACCACCCCCCTGAGATTGGAGACCCAGGTGTGTAGGATCACCTGCCATCCTCATGGCTCTCTTGAGAGGAGAGAGCAGAGAACAGCCATCCCTCACCACCTGGTACCTGGTCCACACCATCACCTGCAGCAGCAGACCTGACACGAGCAGGAGGAACTGTGGAGAAGGCAGGCCATGGAAATCTGGACTCAAGCTCCAACATCAGTGAGGAGAGGTCGACAGGCGCCATCTTCTCAGTCCCCAACCCGACAGAGACCTGCATTGCCCGCCCAACTCCACCCAGCCTCCATGTTGGGACCCAGAGACTATCCTCTCATAGGACTCTGAGAGACAGAAGCCCCTCCCCTGTGCTAGAACAGGCATGGACACGTCAGATCTGAGTGGGGGACTGGACAGCAGCAGCAGTGAGTAGGGTGAGTCCGGATCTGATCTATCTTCCTCCCACAGTAGTATATGGGGTACCTGACCCATGCTGAGAGCAGAGGGGAGGGGCCGGAGACCAGAGTCCGTCCCTAAGGCAGAGGCAGCAGCAGGAACTTGGAGTTACAGAAATGGCCACAGAGTGAGGATTTTTTTTCTTCTTGCTTGATTTGTGTTTTAGTTTTAGCTTTTTTGCTTCTCTCTTTCTTTCTGTTTTTGTTTATGTTTTTGTGCTTCCTTTGTTTCTGCTATTTTATTTTTATTTATTTATTTTTTTAGATTTTCTGTTTGTAAATGGGCTTTTCCGAGGAAGAGTACACTAATGGCGGGGTCTTTGTTTGTTTGTATGATTGATTGTATGTTTTCATCTTTTTTTTTTTCTGTCTGTTTGTTTCTCTATTTATTCATTAGTTGGCACACCTGTGTGTTTTTCCTCTTCTTCACTCTCTCCACCTTCCTTTTATCTTCCTCTTTCCTTTTTCCATTCTTTTCTCTTTTCTGATCTCATTTTGCTTTCAAGGGCAAACAGATTTTGCCCTTGAAAGCAAAATCACTTTCACTGCATGGACAGATTTTTTTTTTTTTGAGTTGGATTCTCACTCTGTGGCCCAGACTGGAGTGCAGTGGCCGCTCCCTGCCACCGCAACCTTGACCCGCTGGGCTCTGGTGATCCTTCCGCCTCAGCCTTCCAAGTAGCCCGAATTACAGGTGCGCGCTACCACGCCCAGCTGATTTTTTTTTTTTGATTCATTGTAGAGATGAGGTCTCGCCAAGTTGCCCAGGTGGGTCTCGAACCCGCGGGCTCAGGCAATCCACTCACCTCAGCCTCCCAAGGCGCGGGATTACAGGCTGAGCCACCGAGCCCGGCTGCATGGACAGATTGTAAGGCAGCAGTAAGTGGGTTCCAGGGGGGCCCACACACCTGGGATTGCAGATAGCTTCTGAATCACAGCTCCCACCTTAATTAAATCTCAAAATTGTAAAAGGCAAGGGCTCCATCCCCAGTTCAGCTTCAGAGGATCTACATAAGGAAACCAGAGGATCTGCATAACAAAACCAGAGGATCTACATAAGGAGGAATAGGAGATTGAGCAAACAAAAATAACACTATCCCTTCTATCACTGAACAACAGAATTAAAGAAGAGGCTAAAAAAAGGGAGAGTAAAACCTACAAAAATGAAGAAAAACCAAAGGAAGAATATGAGTCTCACATAGATCCCTGGGAGGTCATCCACTGAGAATACAGACTCTGGAACTCAGACAATAAAGAGCCC
The DNA here is from genome assembly GCF_000164805.1 of Carlito syrichta. Lineage (NCBI taxonomy): Eukaryota > Metazoa > Chordata > Mammalia > Primates > Tarsiidae > Carlito > Carlito syrichta. The sequence continues at coordinate 295,660 of NW_007247273.1, read as the reverse complement.
CCAGAATGACTAGTCTCAAACCACAAAACCAGATATCAAGATATTAATAAAGAGAATAAATAAAAATAAGGAGAGACAAGAGGAAAGAATGAAGGAGTTGATAACTGAGATAACACCAATAAAGAATACAGTGAATGAAATAAATAACAAACTGATAAGCATGGAAAGCAGAATTAGCCAGGCAGAAGAAAGAATCTCAGAGCTTGTGGACCAAAATATGGAACTTACCCAAATTGTTAAAAACATAGAAAAGAAGCTTAAAAAGACATATTGAAACCTCCAAGAGATGAGCAATTCTTTCAAGAGGCCAAACCTAAGATTAACTGGTTTCCCTGAAGCAGATAGAGAGACAGAGACCATCCTGAAAGAAACATTCCATTAAATTATCCAAGAAAACTTCCATCATCTCATTGGTGATGTGACCATTCTAACACAAGAGAGTCAAAGAACCCCTACAAGACAATAAATGAGAAGACCAACTCCTAGACACATACTAATTCACCTTCACAAAGTAGGTATAATAGAAAAAATCCTGGCTGGGCTCGGTGGCTCAGCCTATATTCTCAGCACTTTGGGAGGCCAAGATGAGTGGATTGCCTGAGACCATGCATTTGAGACCAGCCCGGGCAACTTGGTGAGACCTCAGCTCAACAATAAATCAAAAAATTAGCTAGATGTGGCAATGCACGCCTGTAGTTCTGGCTTCTTAGAAGGCTGAGGCGGAAGGATTGCCAGAGCCCAGTAGGTCGACACTGAGGTGGCTGTAAGTGTGCCACTGCACTCCAACCTGGGCAACAGAGTGAGACTCTGACTCAAAAACAAAAAAAGAAAGAAAAAATCCTAAAGGCAGCAAGAGAGAAAGGTCAGACAACCTACTGGGGAAGACCAATTAAAATAGCAGCAGACTTATCTACAAAAACACTTCAGACTAGGAGACCTTGGAGCTCAATCTTCAGAGTTCTCATAGATAAATAATTTCAACCAAGAATTACCTACCCAGCTAAGCTAAGTTTCATCAGTGACAGAGAATTAAAATCCTTCCAGACATTCAATCCCTAAGAGTTTATGCTGCCTCCAGACCAGTTTTACAAGAAACACTTAAGAAAGTATTAAAGAAGAAAGGAAAAAAAGAACAACAATGCCCTTCACAAGAATGCAGGAAAAAGATTGAAAACACACATGAATCAACCCAAAAATCAAAAGAAAGAAAACAAACAAACAAACAGCATCAACAACAACAAACTCTATAAGAACCTCATGACAGGGACAAATTCTCACATCTCAATAATTAGCCTGAATGTGAATTGTCTAAATGACCACTGAAAAAACATAGAATGGCAAATTGGATAAAATATCCTGTGGCAACAAAATATTGTCTCCAAGAAACTCATCTCACCAGAAAATACACTCACAGATTCAAAATAAGAGCATGGTAAACAAGATTTCAGGTGAATGGAATGCAAAAGAAAGCAGGAGTCACGATCTTGATATCAGACAAAATACCTTTAAGCTACCAAAAATTTAAAAAGACACAGAGGGTCACTACATAGTGATAAAAGGTTCAATCCATCAACAAGAAATATCCATCTTAAACATATATGCACCCAACATAGGAGCACCAACTCTCATAAAGCAGCTTCTAGGTAAACTAAAAAAAGATATTGACTCCAACACTATCACAGCTGGGGACTTAAACACCCTACTAACAACCCTAGATAGATCATCAAGACAAAAAGTCAACAAGGAGATCTGGAACCTCAATGTGAGCTTGACCAAATGGACTTAATTGTTACCTACAGAACACTCCACCCAACAACCATGGAATATACATTCTACTCATCACCACATGGGACTTACTCTAAAATCGACCACATCCTTGGCCATAAATCAAGCATAAACAAATTCCATAAGATTGAAATTCTGCCATATACCTTCTCAGACCACAGTGGAATAAAAATAAATATCAACACCAACAAAGTTCCCCCAAAACCTACAAAGACATGGACACTAAACTGCATGATGCTAAACAACTCTTAGTTCAACATGGAAATCAAAACAAAGATTAAAAGACACCTGGAAACAAATGAAAATGAAGAAACATCTTACCAAAACCTCTGGGATGCTATGCAAACAGTACTAAGAGGGGAATTCATATCTCTACGAACACACATGAAGAAAATGGAAAGATCACAAGTTAACAGCCTAACAAATCACCTAAGGAAGCTGGAAAAGCAAGACCACCAAAACCCTAACTTCAGCAGAAGAATCCAGATCACCAAAATAAAGGAAGGGTATGATTCCATATCTTTGAAATAAAAATTTTGAGCCTCATTTTCTATTTCTGGATGTCTTTTGGGGACGGAAATGCTCAAGAGAAAATGTTAGTGCATCTGTCTTTGATTTTTAATTAGTCATCAAACAATTATTATTACATGAATATTCTATAGTGTATTAGCATGGGCCAGGCACTGTTTTAAGTGCAAATAATTTGGATGACCATATTTTAGGTTCTTATATATACCACAATTTCTGACCCATCTACATATTCTTATGCTAAGAATGACACTGATTTGATTTTTGAAATTTTGTAATAAATCTTAAGCCTGCCATCTAACTGAATTAGTTTATTAGTGTTTAAGGTGATTCTCTTGGTTTTGTAGGTTTGTCTTGGCTAGGCATGGCGACTCATGCCTATAATCCCAATACTTTGGGAGGTCAAGGCAGGAGGATCAATGGAAGTCAGGAGTTTAAGACAAGCCTGAGCAACACAGTGAGACCCATTCTGCACAAAACAAAACAAAACAAAATTAAGTTAGCCAGGCACAATGGCTCATGCCTGTAGTTCCAGCTACCTGGGAGACTGAGGTGGGAGGATCACTTGAGCCCATGGGTTCAAGGTTGCAGTGACCTATGATCATGTCACTGCATTTCAGCCTAGGCAACAGAGACCCTGTCTCTAATGTAACAAATACATAATTGAGAAGTAAGCTTAGGACTGAAAAAAAAAATAGGCTGGGCTCAGTGGCTCAGCCAGCAGTCCCAGAGCTTTGGAAGGTAGAGGTGAGTGGATTGCCTGAGCCCGCAGGTTCGAGACCCGCCTGGGCAACTTGGCGAGACCTCATCTCTACAATAAATCATAAAATTAACCGGGCGTGGTAGCGCGCCCCTGTGGTTCTGGCTCCTTGGAAGGCTGAGGCAGAAGGATCGCTGGAGCCCAGCAGGTGGAGGCTGCGGTGGCCAGGAGCATGCCACTGCACTCCAGTCTGGGTGACAGAGTGAGACTCCAACTCAAAAAATTAAAAAAATTTAAAAAAATAAAGATAGAAAAAATAGATTTGTCTTTAAAGTAGTTTTACCTTTTTTTCTTCCCTCCCTCCCTCCCTCTCCTCTTCTCTCCTTCTTATTTTTTCTCTCTCTCTCTACAAGTGTACCCAGCTAATTTTTTATTTTTTTATTTTTTGTAGAAACAAGATCTTGCTATGTTGCACAGGCTGGTCTTTTTTCTTTCCAAGTTATTGTTCTACTGGCACACCTATGAAGAACAATGTCAAATAATATATGATAACAGGTAATCTTACCTTGTTCCTGACTTTAGTAGGAAGTGTCAAATTAAGAACAACGAGGCTCATAAATGTGGACCAGAGAGCTTTATTTCACATAAAGGGTTGCTACCTACAAGGTGGCCTTCGTGGCAGGCTGAGAAGGGTAGCTTACCACTAGAAGCCAGAAACAGACACTTTGAGGAAGGGAAGAATAAGACAAGAATTTATGATGAAACAAGTGATCCACACATATTCAATAAGCTTTTGAAGGAGTCTGAATATTTATCAAAGGAGAAACACACATGCACAATTGAGTTTCCTGCCTCTCCATGGGGCCCGTGTTCAAAAATGGCGGCACTAGCCTAATCAGAGGGTAGTGTTTTCTGTCCCCTGATATCAAAAGATGAATCAGAAAACACGAAAACCCTTCCTGCACATCCTTGGTAGACTATCTGGAACCCTTCCATGGTTGGGTGGTCTTTTGAAAGGAAACACGAAAGGGAGGGGTAGCATCCAGTGGTTGGTTGAAAGCCGGGTATAGCAAGTCTTTTGAAAGGACTGATTCCTGCTGAGCCCTGAGGACTTACATAACAATCCTACATGGACTGACAGGACCCTCTTGGCTGGAAGACCCCAGAGTTCTTAGCTCTTGGCTGTAACAGGACAGAGCTTGGATGTGTCTCACTTTCTATCCTCCCATCCTCTAATCATTACCAGATCTTATCAGAGAATGGCTTGAAGAAGCCAGAAGGTTTCTTCACTGTGAAATGAAGGGCATCCACCTGTGCCCTCCTTCTGGTTTTATGGTTTCTACCTGACAACCACCCTGGTCCATAAAGATCCCCTTCTTGGCCAGGCACAGTGGCTCACGCCTGTAATCCCAGCATTTTGAGAGGTCAAGGCAGGAGGATTGGTTGGGCCCAGGAGTTTGAGACCAGCCTGGGCAGCATAGCGAGACCTTGTCTCTACAAAAAAAAAATCAAGAAATTAATTAATTGTGGTGGTGTGCACCTGTAGTCCCAGCTACTTGATAGGCTGAGGCAGGAGGCCAAAGCTGCAGTGAACCATGATCGTGCCACTGCCCTCCAGTCTAGGCAGTAGGGTGAGACTTTGACTCAAACAAACAAGCAAAAAAAACCCAAAACAGAACATAAAAAGACAAAGACCCCTTTCTTGATGAACAACTGTCAGCACAGTCCATTCGGGAGGTCTCCTGAGTTTGCATAGATAGTGAACTTATGCCCTGTGTTTCGCCTTTCTTGCATTTAGGGCCTAATTATAATACTTATTTGGGGCGGGGTTGGAGTCTCACTGTGTCACCCAGACTGGAGTGCCGTGGCCGCTCCCGGCCACAGCAGCCTCGACCCGCTGGGCTCCAGCGATCCTTCTGCCTCAGCCTTCCCAGTAGCTGGAACTACAGGCACACGCTACCACGCCT
>NW_007247273.1:249463-289908 GCF_000164805.1 Carlito syrichta | reverse complement strand
CAAAAAAAAAAAAAAAAAATCTCCACCCCAAAGTGAACATGAGTCGTATGTTGCCATATGGCATTTCCTACATGTGAGCCTAATGTGCCTGCCCAATGAGTTTCCCCCATGAATATGCATAGCCTTCTCCTGTATCCTACAGAACACACATCTCCTACCTCCCCACCAAGTATAGAGACCTACCTCTGTTTGAATCTCATTTAGAAGTGTGCTTTATGGCTTCAACCAGAGGCTTGCTTTCCACCTTCAGGTCATAACCCTGTTAGAAATAAAATTCTCTTTAAATTTTAAAATTATTATTTACAGTGGACAGCCTTAGGGGAAAAGCCTAGTGGCAGATTAGTGAGGGAGAGGGTATAACAAGGTATGTCTGACTTCCCATCCTGTCATGGAGGGGAACTCAGTTTTCAAGGTTTCTCTGGGGTCCCTTTGGTCAAAAGGGAATCCACTAGACATTTGAGGGGCTTAATACTTTATTTTTATTTATCAGAAGGCATCTAGAGTCTTTAGCATTAAGTAAAATATTAGTTATTGGTTTGTGAGAGATATTAATATCAGTGGACTTGGGAGGGTCTCCTGAGGTAGGTGAGACCCTCAACCTCAGCCCAGTACTCAGGTTCTTGACACTGTTATGAGAAAGAATTCAAGGACGAGTCAGAATAAAACAAAAATGGAAGCAAAAGTGAAAGTGTTTTAATGTAAAATGAAAGTGAGTACACATCAAGAGAGTATAGGTATACTCAAAAGAATGAGTCTCACCCAACAAGGTTTGGGTTTTGTTGTTTTTTCATAGCTATCTCTAACTAAGGGTTGGACTATTCATACTAGGGATGGGATATTCATGAGTTTTCCAGGAAAGAGATGGGGTTTTCCCAGAATTGGGTACCCTGCCCTTTTCTGCCCGTATTTGGTCAAAACCATCACAGTCATGGCACTGGTAGGTATGTCATTTATTATACTAAGATATTACAATGATGATATAATGAGCTTGGAGTTTGCTTGCTGGCCCAATCCATTGTCATGTTGGATTAAAATAGATTAAATTAGAGACGGAAAATAATCTTGTAACCAAGTTTCTGGAACCTCTGGTAAACAGGTCCCTTTCTTGTGAATCATGTGATTTCTTAATTGCTGCCTGGTATTCTTCCATTCTACTGCAACTACCTAGCACTGTTTCTATCTCATTGTCACCTCAGAGATTTCTGTCCCTTATTCTTAAGGGTTCATGAAGGAGGAAGTCAATCTTCTATATGTACTCACTGCTGGTTTAGAGGCACAGACCTTGCCCACTGAGGGAGTAGAAATCTCTGGCTGCCTGGTCTAAGGGTCCCCAGGGTGGATTAGCAGGACAGTCTGAATCGGAGGCAGGACTTGGCTGGAATCCTTGCACGATCATCGTCTTTACACACAACTGTTGTAACCTAGAAGACACAAACTGCACAAGCAAGCTAAACATGTATGGACCAAATATTAACAGTAATAAGATGGCCACTAAAATACCCCAAAAGGGTAACATTAACCCTAACTAGAGTATGCCGGATTCGTCCATGGAGTATTCAGATATTTGTAGCCAAACCTAAAAGGAGCTGATACAAATTTAGTAAACATTGTTATTTACTTAAGGAGGTGGAGTTGAAGAAGGAAGAAGGAAACCACAGAAATGTGTGGAATCTGACTTGGGTTTTTCCGCACCTCAACCCATTTCATCTGTTGAGATTCTTCTGTTGGTATTATTTACACTTGAATACTCCAGAAAACGCCTAAGTTTAATTTAGGCTCTTGCCTGCTGCTAAAATTGGGCTGTGAGAGGTCACAACAAAACCCTTCCCATGAGATCCCCTTTGGGATTTCTTCGGAGGGGAATAGATAGTCATGGTAAGAAATGAGACTGAGGAAAAAGGAATGCAGCTTGCTCTCATTGGACCTGAGGGGGTTGGGCCTGACCTCTATGAGCAGATGTGACAGGGCTTGGACCTGGTGAGCAACAAGCTGGTCTCTGGCACAAGCAGGCAGTCTTGTGGAAACTCCAGAATTGTGGGCTCTAAGAGCAGGCTCATCTGGTGGCAGTAATAAGTTACTCTAGTCTTTGGGATGGTTTTCCCTTCCGCCATCTTTAAATCGTTAGAGAATGTTTATAAAAACCGTAACTTGGGCATTTCTGAGGAAATGCCACTGGCTACGGCTGGCAAGGCTGAACTAGAAGCTACTAGCAGCAGCCTCGGCCACCCCCCCAACACTCCTATTCAGTCGTGGAGCCACAATGCTTTTTCATATGCCCTGAAGTCAGGTTCCTCAACTGACGCAGCCAGGGCTGAAGCACAAGGTCTTGGTAGCAACACTGCCAGTCCCAGCATGGAAGCCATCATGCCTTTACAAGCATCCTGAGGACAGGCTACCCCCACCCAGCGACTCTCTGGGCCAAAGTATGTGCTCTCCAGTTGTTCACCCACGGTTGATTAGAGAGGCATCTGGTACTCCCCTTCTCCACAAAGTAGATAATCACACTTTGAATAGATCATCTAAGAGGACAGTGAAATTCAACTGAGAAGTGACAGGAAACACCTTAGGCAAAGAAGGAGAGAAAAGAGAGACAGCCTGCTCAGCTAGATCATGTGGGAGCCAGGAGATGTTCCCCAATGCAGAGAAAGTATAAGACAGAGACCTCTATGGTCCACATCCCCACCATGAAGCCCTCCATCTTTCTGCCCTGAGACTAACACAGGGCGCTGCCTGGAGACCACATGACGGCACTGTTCCAAAGAAGGAACTCATGCTGGGTCCTACACATCCCCAAGCCCTAAGCAGCTATAGGGTAGTGCCATTTTGAGAGTACAGCACCCACCGACCGAACTGCATGCTACACTCGGACCCAATAGCCCTGCATCTCCATATCCCTAGAGTCCTATTAACATTCCCCACCTACAGCTGCTGCTGCCACTGGTTACTGCTGGCAAGGCTGAACTAGAAGCTACTAGCAGCAGCCTCGGCCACACCCCCCACTCCTATTCAGTCGTGGAGCCACAATGCTTTTTCATATGCCCTGAAGTCAGGTTCCTCTGCTGACGCAGCCAAGGCTGAAGCACAAGGTCTTGGTAGCAACACTGCCAGTCCCAGCATGGAAGCCATCATTCCTTTACAAGCATCCTGAGGACAAGCTACCCCCACCCAGCAACTCTCTGGGCCAAAGTACGTGATCTCCAGTTGTTCGCCTACAGCTACTACCATAGAAAGCGACCCTGCCCTCTCCAGCAGCATGGATGCATTACAGCCACTGCCATCCCACCCGAGCATGCCACTGGGTGCCTGGGTGCCTGGGGATCTCCCTGCCCCTGCTTACTACAGGCAGCACCCACATGCACCAGTGGAAGTCCTGGGGACAGGTTTGCCATGCCTGGCTCTGCTCCCCCTCCCAGAACCCAAGCACACCCTCAGGGGCCTGGGGATGGCCTTGGCCCATCTATCACCACGGGCACCTCAGCTCTTTCCTCTCAGGGATGACTGGTCCAGCCAATGTGCTACCACCACCACAGTCAGCACCCATCCACATGTGCTACCTGCGGACTCAGGGACTGGTCCACCCAGCCCATTGCTGCCACTGCCAACACACCAGTGTGGACCACTTGGGAGACAGTGGGTGGTCCCACTTTCTACTCTCGTTGCCCATAACTCACCCACAGCCCAGGGCTCTAAGGATCCACTCGCCCGCTCAGCATACTGCTGCCACTGCCAGAACCCAAGCAAACCACCTGGAGGCCCTAAGAATTGGCCTGCTTGGACCTGCTAACTCTAATGCCAGTGTAAGCCACCAAGGGGTGAAAGGAATGGCATGCTCAGCTTGCCTCTGCCACCACTAGGTCAACCTGGTTTTCCTGACCCAAGACATCACCACTGCCTCCACTAACGACTATGCACTCTAAGCCATCTGAGAAAATCAGATGCCACTGATGCTGTTTATAGCTAAAGAAATCATACAGAGATGACAAAACCGCACACACCCAGAATCAAAGCCAAAGTTCTCTACTCAATTAACACCATAGATACATCTTCAGAAAAAAGCCCTCCCTTACGAAAACAGATTCAAAAATTAAAAGAAGCAACTTATACACCACAAGCGCAGATATCAACAAAAGGATGTAAGAAACATACACACAAAAAAAAGAAATACAATAATTATCCAGCAACAAATTTAAATGAAAAAGAAAAAAATAATTCAAAATATTGATATTTAACAAGTACAGTGAAGCTGGGCATGGTGGTGTGCACCTGTAGTACCAGGTACTCAAGAGGCTGAGGCAGGAGGATCAATTGAGCCCATAAATTCAAGGCTGGAGTGAGCTATGATTGTGCCATTATACTCCAGTCCAGATGACAGACTGAGACTCAAAGTAAAAAAGGAGAAGCTTAGTGAGATACAAGAGAACATAGAAAAACAACACAAATAAATTAGAAAAATGATTCAGGATATGAATGAGAAATTCACCAAAGACAGAGATATTATATAAAAGAACTAAACAGGAATTCTGGAAATGAAGAGGTCTTTGAATAAAAGAAAACATACATTTTAAAACTTCAACAATAGACTAGAACAAGCAAAAGAAAGTATCAGAACTTGAAGACAGGGGTCTTGAAATAAATCACTCAGATGAAAAGAAAAAAGAAAAGAAAAGCCTATATGACACATGGGATGCCTTAAAGTGATCAAATATTTGAATTTTCAGTATCCTAGAAGGCAAAAAAGGATAGAAAATCTATTTAATAAAATGATAGCTGAAAATTTCCCAACCCTACAAGAGATGTAGATACCCAGATACAGGACTTAGAGACCCCAACAGATACAATTCAAAAAGGCCTTCTTCATTGCACATTGTAGTCAAAGTTGCCAAAAGTCAACGACAGAGAAAATTATAAAACAGCAGGAGAAAAATATCTATCCACTTTTAAGGGAACCCAATCAGACAAAAATTGGATTTCTCAGCAGAAATCCTATAGGCTAGGAGAGAATTGGCATGATATACTCAAAGTGCTGAAAGAAAAAAACTGCCAGCCTTATGTGATACCCATAAGCAAAATTATCCCTTATTAATGAAGGAGAAATGAAGTCTTCCCCAGACAAGCAAAAGCTAAAGAAATTCATCACCACTAGAGCAGCCCGACAAGAAATGCTTAAGGGAGTCTTATACCTGGAAATGAAAGAATGATATTTACCATCAGGAAAACACATGAAAATATAAAACCCACTGGTAGAACAAATACAAAATAAGGAAGAGAAAGGACTCAAATGTTATCACTACAGAAAAACCACCAAGCCACAATGATAAACAATAAGAGAGAAAGAAGGGGGAAAAAAGATACACAAAACATTTGGAACTTGAAAGGAATAAGCCCTTAACTTATCAACAATAACTTTGAGTTTGAGGTTTTACGTTTAGGTCTTTGATCCATTTAGAGCTGATTTTGTATATGGTGATAGATAGGGGTCTTGTTTTAATCTTCTGCATGAGGTCAGCCAGCTTTCCCAGCACCATTTACTGAATAGGTTCTCCTCTCCCCAGTGGTTGGTGGTGAAGGCTTTGTCGAAGATGAGTTAGTTGAGAGACTGAGGTTTTGCTTCTGGAATCTCTATCTTGTTCCATTGGTCTATATGCCCGTTGTTGTACCAATACCAGGCTGTTTTGATTATTGTGGCTTTATAATAAAGTTTAAAGTCTGGGAGTGTGATACCTCCCACTTTGTTTTTGCTGAGGATTGTTTTGTGTACTTGTGGTCGTTTATGTTTCCATATGAATTCCTGTATTGTCACTTCCAGATCTGAGAAGAATGCTGCTGGTAATTTAATGGGTGTTGTGTTAAATCTGTAGATTGCCTTGGGTAGGATGGACATGTTGATTCTTCCAATTCAAGAGCATGGAATATTTTTCCATTTGTTGTGTGTCATCTTTGATTTCTTTGAGCAGTGTTTGTAGGTCTTTCATGTCTCTGGTTAGGAAGATGCCAAGGTATTTCTTTTTTTTTTTTTCCTGGCTATTGTGAATTTTATTTGAGTTTTTGTTTGTTTATTTTTAGTGTACAGGCATGTGACTGTCTTTTGCATATTTATTTTATACACTGAGACTTTGTCAATGTCCTTGTCAGTGCAAGGAGGTTTTTGACAGATTCTCTTGAGTTTTCAAGGTATAGAATCATGTCGTCTATGTAGAGAGATAATTTAACTTCCTCTTTTCCTTTTTGGAAACCCCTGATTTCCTTCTCTTGTCTGATTGCTCTAACTAGGACTTCCAATATTATGTTGAACAGAGGTGGTGAGAGTGATCATCCTTGTCTTGTTCCGGTTTTCAGGGGAAACACTTCCATTTTCTGTCTGTTTAGCAGTATGTTGGCTGTGGGTTTCTTGTAGATGGCTCTTACTATTTTGAGGAATGTTTCATTTATCCCTAGCTATTTGAGGGTTTTTACAAGAAGAGGTGCTGGATTCTATCGAAAGCTTTTTCCATGTCTAATGATATAATCATGTGGTTTTTTCTTTACATCTGTTGATGTATTTAATTACATTTATGGTCTTGTAGATTTTGAACCAGCCTAAAATTTCCAAGTACAAGATATAAATTGGAGGAATGGATCACAAAAGAAGACCCAACCATATGCTGCATATCGGAAACTCATTTCATCTGTAAAGACATATATAAGCTGAAAGTAAAGGAATGGAAAAAGATAATCCACACAGACAGAAACCAAGCAATCAGAAGTAGTTATATTTATATCAAATAAAGCAGACTTTAAGTCAAAAACAAAGAGACAACGAAAGTCATTATATAATGATAAAAAGATCAACTCACCAAGAGAATATAACAATTCTAAACATATATGCACCCAATGCCACGGCAACCAAATATATAAAGCAAATATTATTAGATCTAAAGGGAGAGATAGAATTCCATACAAGAATAGTCAGGGACCTCAACACCCCACTCTCATTCAGCATTAGACAGATCGTCTAGACAGAAAATAAACAAAGAATCATTGTATTTAAGCTGCACTTTAGACCAAATGAACTTAACAGACATTTACAGAACTCTCCTCCAACAGCTATAGACACAGTCTTCTCTAGCACAGAGAACATTATCTAGGACAGACTCTGTTTTAGGACATTAAACAAGTCTCCATAAATTTCAAAAAGCCAAAAATCATATCAAGCATCTTTTCTGATCATAATGAAATAAAATTAGACATCAATAACAAGAGGAACTCCGGAATTTGAAAAATACATGGATATTAAACAGCATGGTTTTGAATGGCCATTAGGTCAGTGAAAATTATTTTGAAGTTCTGGAGACGAATGAAAAAGGAAAAAACATACCAAAAGCTATGAGATTATTATAAACACAGAAGTTTATAATAATAAACATGTACATCAGAAAAGTAAAAAAGTTTCAAACAAACAATCTAATGAATTATGCAGTGACTCTATCCAGTCCTGGGCTTTTCTTTTATGTGAAACTTTTTATTATGGCTTCAATCTCTTTACACATTATTGATCTGTGCATGTTTTCTCTTTCCTCGTGGTTCAGTCTTGGTAGGTTGTATCTGCCCAGGAATTTATCCATTTGTTTTAGGGTTTCCAATTTGTTGGCATAAAGTTTTTTGTAATAGTCTCTAGAACTTTTTTGTATTTTTGTGGTATCAGTTGTTACGTCTCCATTTTGTCTCTGATTTTATTTATCTGAATCTGCTCTCTTTTTTTCTTGGTTATCTAGTGGATAGTTTATTGATTTTTATCTATCTTTTTAAAAAGTCAATTTTTAAAATCTTTTGTCCTGTTGCTTAATACCTATTTTGTTTAATTTTGCTCTGATCTTTATTATTTCTTTCCTTCTACTAACTTGGGGTTTGGTTTGTTCTTGCTTTTCAAGTTTCTTGAATCATGTTTTTAGGTTGTTTATGCAGGATTTTTCTATCTTTTTTGGTGTAGACATTCATTGCTAAAAAATTCTGTTGTTCTGTAAATGTCTATTAGGTTCATTTGTTCTAGATATAGTGTAATTCCATTGTGTCTTTGTCAATTTTCTGCCTGAATGAGTTGTCCATCCAGGCAGAAAATTGACAAAAACACAATGTGTGGTGTGAAATTCCTCCACTATTATTGTATTGTGGGCTATCTCTCCCTTCAGATCTATTAGTATTTGCTTTATATATTTAGGTGCTCGGGTGTTGGGTGCATATACATTTATTATTGTATCCTCTTGCTGAATTGAATCTTTTGTCATATGATGGACTTCGTTTTTGTCATTCTTTGTTTAAAGTCTATTTTATGTGGAATAAATATAGCTACTTAAGCTCTTTTTTTGGTTTACATTTGTATAAAATATCTTTTTCCATTCTTTCACTTTCAGTCTGTGTGTCGCTGCTTGGGTCTTGTGCTTTAATCCATTTACCCTTTCTATGTCTTCTAATTGAATAATTTAGTTTATTTACATTCAATGTTATTATGGCTAACTAAGGACTTACTATTGCCATTTTATTACTTGTTTTCTGGGTTATTTTGTAAATTGTCTTTTTCTTCTTTTTTTTACTGTTGTGTGTGTGTGTGTGTGTGTGTGTGTATAAGTGATTTTTCTCTGGTAGTATTTTTAGTGTTTCTATTATAGTTTTCTGCTTTGTGTTTACCATTAGTCTTACAATAAAATATCCTATAGTTGTAACAAATATTTAAAACAGGCACCAATTTAGATTTGATCACAAAAAAGAAAAAACATACCCCCAAACCAACTTGCACACATTAACTTCCTTTTCCTCCCACATTTTGAATTTTTAATGTCACATATTCCATTTGTATATTGCCTATTTTGTAACAAATTGTTGTGTTTAATAGTTTTGTTTTTTTGTCTTCTTACTAAAGATGTGAGTGGTTTAAATACCATGATTACAATAATATGACAATATTAGTATAACAATCACATCAGTGTTCTTTTCTTTCAGTTTGAAGAACTTCCTTTAGCATTTCTTGTGGGCCCGGTCTGGTGGCAATACATTTTCTCAACTTTTATTTGTCTGGGAAAGTCTTTATCCTTTATTTCTGAAGATAACTGCTGGGTGTTTTGGGTTGGTATTTTTTTTCTACACTCTATATCCATCATCCCTCTACCTCCTGGCCTGTAAGATTTCTACTACAAAGTCTGCTGTCAGTCATATTTGGATATTCCTTGTATGTTATTTGCTTATTTTCTCACACTGCTTTCAGGAACCTATTTTTTTTTTCTTTGACCTTTGTGAGTTTGATTATAATATGTCCTGTGGTATTCTTGTTTGGGCTGAATCTGACTGGTGAAACTTGATCTTCCTATACCCAGATATTTATCTTTCTCCAAGTTTGGAAAGCTCTCTTTTGTTATTTCTTTGAATAAGCTTTCTACTCCTTTGTTTTTTTTAGTTCCCTCTTTAGCGCCAATAACCCAAATATTTGCTCTTTTGATGTTGTCCTATGGATCCCATAGGCTTTGTTTGTTCCTTTTTTTTTCCTTTTTTTCCTCTGTATATACATATATTTTTTGAGTTGGAGTCTCATTCTTGTCTCCCAGGCTGGAGTGCAGCGGCATGCTCACATCCACTGCAGCCTTGACCTGTTGGGCTATCCAAGTAGCTGGAACTACAGACACACGCCACCATGCCTGGCTAGTTTTTTTGTGGTTTATTGGAGAGATGAGGTCTCACCAAGTTGCCTGGGCTGGTATCAAACCCCTGGGCTCAGGCAGTCTTTCACCTCTGCCTCCCAAAGTGCTGGAATTATAGACATGCGCTACCACGCCCTGCTGATTTTTTGATTTATTGTAGAGATGAGGTCTTGCCAGGTCGCCCAGGCTGGTCTCCATCCCACGGGCTCAGGCACTCCACTCACCTCGGCCTCCCAAAGCGCGGGATTCCAGGCTGAGCCACCGAACCTGGCTGCCCTATTGCGTTTTTTAAAAAATTTATTCACTGTAGTTCTCAGTTCTAGCATTCCTGTTTGGTTTTTTAAAGCTTCAACCTCTCTGTCAAATTTCTTTGATACATTTCTGAACTGGTTCTCTGTGTTTTCTTGAAGTTCATTTCTTCTTTAAAAAAAAAATAGCTATTTTGAATTATTTGCCTGAGACATCACACACCTCCATTACTTTAGGGCCATTCCCTGGCACCTTATCTGGTCTAATCGGTCATATTTTCCTGAATGTTTTAATGCTCGTGGAAATGTGATAGTGCTTGCACATTGAGAGATTAGGTGTTTATTTTAGTTTTCACAGTCTGGCTTTGTTTGTGCTTGTCCTTCTTCAAAGGGCTTTCCAGGGATTCTAAGCCAGCATGGGTTTCCTGAGCCTATGACCACAGAGGTCATCTCAGCATTGCGGACCATCTAAGTCCAGACTTGTTACAAACCTTGCAAGGGCTCCAAGGTTGATGTAGGTTTCCATCCCAGATAAACCACTGGAAGACCAAAGGACAATACTGGAGCTGTATAGGTACACGGGTCAGGGACCTGAGGGCCAGAAGACTGTTCCAGTGGCAGTGAGAGGGTCTGGAATTGAGAGTGGGCCCATTTGAAATCTGCTACGGGAAAGAGGCTGATGGGCCCATCTCATTGACTCAGACAACCACGGATCACTCGGCAAGTTCTGCAGAGTTAGGGCAGTTCCCTGACTGCAGCAAAAGGGTCCAGAGCTGAGACCGGGTTTCCTTAGGATCTTCTATGGGATAGAGGCTGGAGAGCTTGATCTTGTTGGCTCGAAGGGGCAACTTTCTCCCAGGAAGAAACTGCACAGGTGGGATAGTTTCCCAACTGCAGTAGGAGGGGCCAGAGCTGAGACTGGGTCCTCTCGGGATCAGCTGTGGGACAGAGGTTGGTGAGCCCATCAGGGAATCTTAAATCTTCAGGCTTCAAGATATGAGCAAGGTTTCTTTGGGTCTTTGTACACCAGCTCTGAGCTAGGACCTCAGCTGAGGAAGGCTGAGCCATTGAGCAACTTTCATTTTCACTGATGAGACCAATGTCAGCAGACAGACAAGCCTCTCTGCCAAGGTCCTAGAATGTGTGATTCCTTCTGAACCCCCTGGCAGAGATGGCTTTTGTTTCAAGCTCAAGGCCAAAAGTGACATTAGCCAAGTCCATTGGAAGACTTGAACCTTCAAGGAAGTTCAGTGGGGCAGATCAGTCACCTGGGTGTTGCTAGGCCCTCTCAAAATGACTCTCCTAGGTCTTGGACTCCACCAGGGTTTCACAAACTCCTATCTGAATCCCAGGACCCCCACAGATAGATTTTTGACTGCTGATGGGTGCAGAATTCTTGTTTTTGTGGGAAACATGAGTAAGTAAACTCCTATTCTGCCATCTTGCAGATGTCCCATCATTGTTCTCGTTGCTCTGTTTGGGTATTGAGAGCTCTTTCAGACTGGCTCCTGTGTCCTTTTGACATATCTCCCCCACTGCCCCCCCTCCTTTTTGACTCTTTCTGGTACAGCCTTTTTTGTATTTATATTCTCTGCTCCAGTCCTAAACTTAGCCATTTTCCCAAGGGACATTTGTTTCTTTTATTAGAGAATGATATTTAGAAACCAAGATCTGGACACTAGGTGTGCTTGCTGGTCCTGGAGTGTCACTGCTTTAAGGCCCTCTTTGTGAACAATCTTGGAAATATATGCAAGCATACAAACCAATATGTATACACATATTTATAATTCTTTCTGTATGTATGTGCATATATTAAAATAAACATGAGTTCATACCAATGTCTCTGACTCTAATCCACAAAGTTTATTATAGGTTTTCTCCTTGATTATTTGTAAACTAGCTTCTAGTATCTACAATTTATTTATTTATTTGTTCAATGCTAGTACACATATAAAATAATTTTGAAACTGCTAACCTATACTTTGGGAGAAACAAATTTACTACCTAAATTACAGTGTTTATGTGCAGGCTTTTTAATTTTTGGCTTTGGCCTTAAATTATCCAGTCAAAACATCATTTTCCAGAGTTAGTTAGATCAGTTCTTTTTCTCCCTACCCACTTCAATAAGAAAATGTACACATATGCAATACAATTAGGTTAATTTGCACAGCCTGCATTTCATCCTGGGATCCCATGACATCTTGATCAAAAATTCAAAATTTGCATACAGTAAAGTTCACTCTGTGTGGGTGTTGAAAAATGTATGCAGTCATGTACATACAAACCTCGTACCATACAGGACAATTCCATCACCCTGAAAGTTTCCCTGTATATAGTATGATCAATTAATTGTCTGGGTTTACCTGAGACTTAGGGAGTCAGGGCTTTCCATTTTGAACCAGAAAATCTCCTGGCAAATGAGGACATATTGGTCACCCCACAGTCAACTGCTCCCCTTCCTCCAATCCTCAATAAACAGCTTTACTGAGTTATAATTTCACACACATAAAATTCATTCATTTTAAGTGTAAATCAATTCAATTATTTTTAGTAAGTTTATAGAGTTATGCAACAATCACCACACTCCAGTTTTAGAATATTTCCATGAGCTCAAACTGTTTCTCATGCACCCTAGCAAACAACTTCCTCCAAACACTGCTTTAGCCACATTACAAATTTTGATGTCACATTTTCATTTTTCATTCCACTCAAATTTTTCCTTGTGATTTTGTCTTTGATTTATTCATTATTTAGAAAGGCATTGTTTAGGCCAAGTTTGGTGGCTCAGCCTGTAATCCCAGCACTTTGGGAGGCCAAGGCGAGTGGATTGCCTGAGCCTGCAGGTTTGTGACCAGTCTGGGCAACATGGTGAGACCTCATCTCTACAATAAATCAAAAACTTAGCCGGGCATGGTAGCACATGCCTTTGTTCCAGCTACTTGGAAGGCTGAGGTGGAAAGATCGCCTGAGCCCAGCAGGTCGATGTTGGGGTGGCCATGAGCGTGCCACTGTACTCCAGCCTGGGTGATGGAGTGAGATTCCAATTTTTTAAAAAAGGTATTGTTTATTAATACTTCCTAATATTTAAAGACTTGACAATATTATTTCTGTATTTACTTAAATTTCATCAGAAAACATAAATTATTTCAGTTTTATAGCCTAAAGACATGGCCTAACATCTTGGGGATGTTCCAAGCACACTTGAAAACAATGTATGTTCGACTGCTGTTGGGTGGAGTTAACTAACTAAATGTCAGATTAAATTGGTTGATAGCGGTATTCAAATCTTCTATCTCCTTTTTGACTTTATGTCCAGTTATTCTGAATTATTGAGAGTGTGGTATGGAAATCTCTAAGTATAATTGCTGAATTGTCTGTTTCTCCTTGCAACCCTGTCAGTTTTTGTTTCATGCATTTTAGAACACTTTAGCTAGTTGTGTATACATTTAAATATGTCTTATGTTTCTAATATATTAACCTTTTATCATTTGAAAATGTCCCTCTTTGTTCCTGGTAATATTTTTGGCTTAAATCTATTTTGCCGGATACTAATCTAGCCATTTCAGCTCTTATGGTTACAATTTATGTGACATATATTTTCCCATTCTCTTATTTTTACTCTAGTTGTGGCTTTGAATTTGAAAATGGGTCTCTTGTAGACAACCTACAGTTGGATCTTGCTTTTGTGTATTGTCTAACAATCTTTGTCTTTTGATTAGTGTTTAGTTTACCCACAGGTAATGAGTTTACATATGCCATTATACTATCTGTGTGTGTAGGTGTTTGTGTGTCTATCTGTTCCTCCCCTACTGTTTCCTTTTGTGTTAGAAAAGCATTTTTAGTGTATCATTGTAACTCCTGTTTTGATTTTTCCTTACTTTTTGAGTTATTTTTGTAGTGGTTACTCTAGGGGTTGCCATATAAATCACAACCTACTTCAGGTTAATGACTTGATTCTGGTAAAACATGGCAACTGGCCGGACTTGGTGGTTCAGCCTATAATCCCAGTAATTTAGGAGGCTGAGACGAGTGGATTGCCTGAGCCCATGGGTTCAAGACCAGCCCCAGCAACTTGGTGGGACTTCATCTCTACAATAAATCAAAAATTAACCAGACGTGGTAGTGCATGCCTATCGTTCCAGCTACTTGGAAGACTGAGGTGGAAGGATCGCCTGAGCCCAGCAGGTTGACACTGGGGTGGCCGTGAGCGTGCTACTGCACTCCAACCTGGGCGACAGAGTGAGACTCCAACTAAAAACAAAAACAAAAACAAAAAAAGTGGCAACTATACTTGCAAGGTGGTTCTATCCCCCTCCTCTTTGATCTATTATCATCATATGTATCACATCCATATATGCTAAAAATGAAAAATATAGTGTTATAATTATTTAACAATCATGTCATTTAAAAAAATTAAGAGAAAAAACATATTTATACATATTTCTATTTACTCACATAGTCACCATTTCTCATGCTCTTTATTTCTTCCTATCTTTATTTCTTTCTAGATTTAAGTTGCCATGTGGTATCATTTTATTTCAGCCTGAAGAACTTTCTTTAGGATTTCTTATATATCAAGTCTGTTAGCAATTAATTCTCTCAGTCTTTGTTTACCTGGGAATATCTTTATTTCAACTTCACTACTGAAGATTAACTTTTCTGCATTTAGAATTCTTGGTTAGTAGTTTTTCTTTTAGCTATTGAACACACCATTCCACTGTCTTCTTTCTCCAGTGTTTCTGAGAAGTCGATTGTTAATTGTATCATTGTTTCCCTGGACGTTATTTCCCTGAGTCATTTTTCTCTTGTGCTCGCAAAATTTTTTGTCTTTAAAGTTTATGGTATATTAAGGTGAGGATCTCATTGTGTTTAGTCCTACTTGGAGTTCATTAAGATTCTTGGATCTGTAGATTGATGTTTATCAAATATGGATGGTTTTGGCCATTATTTTCTCAAATATTTTTTCTGGCCCTTTCTTTTTCTTCTTTCCTTCTGGGACTGCCATTTCCCTATGTTGGTGTGCTTGAGGTTGCCCACTGGCCTCGAAGGCTCTGTTCACTTTTTTCAATTCTTTTTTCTCTCTAGTCTTCAGAATTGGATTTTGTGATCTATGTTCAAGTCCACTGATTCTTTTTTCTACCATTCTCAAGTCTACAGTTGAGACCATCCAAGTAAATGTTTCATTTAAGTTATTGCAGTTTTCAACCACAGAACTTCCATTTGGTTGTTATATTGGTTGATTTTATTGATATTTATTTTTACAAGTCATAATGATATTTTGCTTCAATTCTTTAATTATAATTTCCTGTAATTCTCTTAACATTTAAAAAATAGCTTCCATGCAGTCTCTGCTAAGTTCAACATCTGATCTACCTAGGGACAGCTTCTAGTGACTGGTTTTGTTTTGTTTTTTTTCCCGAAAATGGGTTATATTTTTTTGTTTGCATATACATCTCATGTTTTTGTAGCAAACTGCACATTTCAGATAATACATTGTACAACTTTAGATTCTGGTTTTTCCCTCCGAGAGTTACTTGTGTTTGTTTTTAGTAACTTGTCTGGATTTAACCTGTGGAATATATCTCCCCAATAGTGTAAGAGACTAATATCTCTGCTGAGATTTTAATTTAGTTTTTGAGATAATTTTAGATTCACATGCAGCTTAAGAAAATAATACAGAGAGATGCCTTGTGACTATATCAAGTTTTCCCCAATGGCAATATCTTATAAAGCTACAGTACAATATTACAACCAGGATATTGATGCTGATATTCTAAGTACATACAGTTCCACAAGGATCTCTCTTGTCCATTTATAACCACATCTACCTACCCACTCCCACTTCTAACTCTTGACAACCATTAAAGTATGTTCACCAGCCGGGCTCGTTGTCTCAGCCTGTAATCCCATGCCTTTGGGAGGCTGAGGTGAGTGGATTGCCTGAGCCCGCGGGTTCGAGTCCCGCCTGGGCAACTTGGCGAGACCTCATCTCTACAATAAATCAAAAAATTAGCTGGACGTGGTAGCGCATGCCTGTAATTCCAGCTACTTGGAAGGCTGAGGCAGAAGGATCGCCGGAGCCCAGCAGGTAGAGCGGACACTGCACTCCAGTCTGGGCGACAGAGTGAGACTCCAACTCAAAAAAAATTTTAAAATTATAAAATTAAATAAATAAAAAGTATGTTCACCAATTCTATAATTTTGTCATTTCAAGAAAGTTATATGTGGAATAACATAGTATGTGGTTATTTTAAACCGGCTTATTTTATTCAGCATAATGCCTTTGAGATTGACTTGAAATGTGTTCACTTCCTTTATTACTAAATGGTGCCAAAGTTTGTTTAACCATGCACCCACTGAAAACATCTGGGGTTTTTCCTAGTTTTTAGCTAGCATGAATACAGTGGTTATGAACATTCATGTATGGGTTGTTCTGTAAACATACATTTGCAAAAGTACTATTTCTGGATTGAATGGCAGTTGCAGGCTTAGTTTTATAAGAAATGCTACGCCATTTTCCATTCCCACCAGCAATGTATGAGTAATTCAGTTTTTCGGTATTCTCACCAGTATTTGGTGGTGTCACTGATTTTTATGTTATCAATTCTGATAGGCATGCAGTAATATCTAATTGTGATTTTAATTTTCATTTTCCTGATAGCTACATAAGAGACTGTTTACTTGTGATCTGTATATCCTCTTCAGTGAAAGTCCGCTCGTGTCTATTGCTCATTTTCTAGCTGGACTTTTTAACTGCTGAATTCTGAAAGTTCTTTAAATATTCTAGATGGCTGTCTTTTGTTGGAAACATGGTTTGCTAATATTTTCTCCAAGCCTGTAACTTGTTTTTTCACTGTCTTAAGAGTGTCTTTCACAGAGCAAGAGTTTATTTTGATGAAGTCCAATTTGTCAATTTCCCCTTTTATGAGTTGTGTTTGTGGTGCCGAGTGTAAGCAGTATTTGCCTAGCCCTAGATCTTGAAGATTTTTGTGTTGTTTTCTAAAAGTTTTATAGTTTTACATTTAAGTCCATGATTAATTTTTAAGTTAATTTTTGCCTAATGTGTGAGACTCAGATCAAGGTTTTTGGTTTTTTTTTTTTCTTTTTTGGTGTTTTTTTAATGTGTGGTTTTTAAATTTTTTATTTATTTGGTCTATAAACAATATGCAAATAAATGCTTCAGCACAATTTGTTGAAATGACTATCTTTCTTCCACTAAATTGCTTTTGCACATTTATAAAAATATCAGGTGGGCATATTTGTGTGGGCCTATTTCTGTGTTCTCTGTTGTTTCATTGATCTATGTCTCTGCCCTTTCTACCAATACTTTACTAGTATCATTATTGTAGTTATATAATAAGCCTTAATATCAGGTAGAGTGATTCCTCACACTTTACTATTCTTTTTCAAGAACGGGAGATGTATTTCTGAATTTTAGTTATTCTAGGGCCTGTACCCATACTTCTAAGTTTGGTGGTGTCTAAAAAAAAAAAACAACAACAACAAACTCTTACTGGAATTTTGACAGGAACTGCTTTAAACCTATAAGTCAATTTGGCAAGAATTGACATCTTTACTATGCTGAGACTTCCAATCCATGAACACAGTATGTCTTCCCATTTATTTAGATGTTCTCTGATTACTTTCATCAGTTTTGTAGTGTTCAGCATACAAGTCCTGTCTATCCTTTGTCAGATGTATACCTAAGTATTTTTAAACACTTGTAGATGGTACTGTATTTTTTATTTTGATTTCCATTTTTCGTTGAAAACTAGACATTTTAGATGTCTTGTGGGAACTTTGGCTATTTTTCACCCGACGGTGGTGATAGTTGTTGTTGTAAATTGCCTAGGCAATCTGTAGAATCTCTCTTCTCCACGGTTCGTGGCCCGGGATGGCTCCACTTGCTTTTTTTAAATTTATATTTTCATTTTTGATAAAATAAAAATTTCACAGGGATTGCCCCTGAGTCTGCATAGCATAGTTGTCAGCCCATGACTGGGCAGATTCTGCTCAAACACCTTGAGCAAGTTAGGTTTTCACCCTTTGCCAAAGGATCAGCTGGGAGTCCTACCTCTCAGGAATAGCCCTAGTGGGTAAGTCAGCCACCTGGGGGACTTTTTGCCTTGCTTAGACTTTTAATATCTCTTTTTCTGGAGTCTAACCCAGGCCAAAATCTCTACTGCTGCTGTCACTAAAAGTCACATATCCCACATTACCTACATATCGAACAATTCTGCCCAGTTTCTCGGTTGCTCACTGTGTTTTTGGCTTATTATTTCCAGTTCATACCATGAATCATCCATCACAAGCCACCCACCTAGCCCAACGTATGGCATGTTTTTGCAGTACCACTAACTTTGTGAGTACAATTTCTTATGTCCCAGAGTATAGGCTATCATTTTTTGTATCTGGGTATGGCAAACACGTACAGGACAATGGGTAAGATCAGTTACTCCTTCTGGTTCCCATGGCATTCTGTGCATTGTTTGTGTGTGAGATGGTGCATGCAGAAAAAGGAATGGGGTTATAAGTGTACCACTTGTCTCCCAGTCTCAGTATCTGCCTGGGTGGGACCAGGGCTTCCTTAAGTACCAGATGGATGTCTTCGGGGGCAGGGCATCCCTCTGGGGGACAGCAAGAGGCATAGAACACAGGCTGGTGTATGGGTCAGGGGATAACACCTGCCGTAAGTGCCCAGAGTTAGGTTGAAAGTCAAAAGCTGAGGCGATCAGGAACCTCAGTCTCGGCAGGAAGCTGGAGCCTTGGTTTCCAATAGGGTAATGACACTCCCTCGGGGTCACTTTAGAAGTTTGAGGGCTTTGAGGTCATCGCAATACTAGCAAGCCACTCCTGGGATGAAGACATTGATAGTGGAAAGATGTCACAAGTTCCACGTGGCTTCCAGTGTCCTATCCAACATTCACGTAGAGATGAAAAATGCTTATCATTATTTGAGTCTGGTACCTAACTCTATTTTACACAAAGTACCTTTTGCACCGTTTTAACACACACTATATTTTCCAGCAATGCAACCAATGAGAGAAGAGTGTACTTTTGGGGGAGAAACTTACCAACAAAAATCTCCAGCAGCCCTGTCATAGGATTCGGAGTGCCCCATTTAAACCCCTCACCTGTCACTCTGTACGTAAAACCATCCCATTCACACGGTCATCTCCAGAACAATTGTGGAAACTCACCTGCTGTTGCTTTTAGGGCGATTCCAGTCGTATATTCGGTGGGATGAAACGGGCCAAGGAGTCCCTGATGCCCTAAGTGTGTCCAGGTGGCCTTCAGTTTCCCCAACACTAGCGGCTGGACCAGAGGGAAAGGGAGCAGACCACGGCAGTGCCCATCACATATGCCAAAGTAAAAGTGGCAGGGACCACTGTGCCGAGGACCAGGGCAATTGAGCCACGGGAGATGGATTACCCAGCTTCTACAGAAATGATATATGTGACCCAGTCTCACGGTCATGAAGATGTTGCAAGACCCAGCTGAAGGACAAGGACAGAAGCATACAGAACCAAGTGCCTCTGAGAAGGGATTTCCAGACCCAGCAGGTGGTCTGAGAGTAGGCTGGAGATGAAGGGGTTGGGGAGTAATGAATTGTTGGATGGACAGAACATTAAAGGCACAGAACTTTTAACTAGGGCAATTTCCCTAGCTTCTTCTATGTGCCTTTTTCTTGAGATTAATGGCTTCTTCTGCTTTAAAATGGAGGTCGACTCAACCCGGAGAGATTGCAACTTGCCAAAAACGACACAATGAATTCTTGATAGCTAGAACGTTGGCGTTCAGACTCAGAAACCTCTCAGCTGTGAGGGATCTTATCTAGATAAATGTTTTTGAAACTGCAGGCTGCCTTCCATTTGTGGGCCGCATAATCAATTTAGTGGCCACATTCAGTGTTTTGGTTTAAACAGAAGAGACTAAAATTAAAAATACAGTGTGTGTCCTATGTAATGAGAGTGATTATCATTTCATGAGATTTGTGTTATACACACATCCTTTTGGAGACGGATTCTCATACACCCAACGAATGCTAAGAAGCCATAGCATAAGCAGCACCGGTTAATGACAGACCAGAGCTTAGGGGAGAACCCTGGTCCTTTATTAGCTCTCCTCTCTCAAAGGGTGACCAGAGGAGACCCACTAGCCATATTTTCAGACACCTCCCCTTACCACGTCCCGACATGACACATTTGCTGTGTGCCGCACACTATATTAGCATGCAGAATCCCCATCATATTAAAGTAGGTCCTGTTATCCCTGTTTTAACAGATGAGGAAACGTGGGCACAAGAGGTTAAGCCACCTGGTCAAAGTCACACAGCCTGCAGGAGTCAGCGCCTAGGCTCAGTTCTGAGACCTCCCTTCCTGGATCACCAGTGAAGCAGATCCCTGCACGGCCTCTTGCAGGACACCCCTCTGGGACCCCTCTGGCAGCAGACAAGGAATCTTGCCCTTGGGTGGGAAGACAGGTCCCTGCAAGACTCCCAGCCTCCACCCAGCAATAAGCCGGGGCCTCTAAGTGCAGCTTCTGTGCATCAGAAGCACAGTCCCTGTCCTTCACATGGAATGTCTTGGTCTAAACTCCCCCATTTGTGTTCCTTCAAGTCACACTTCTTCCAAGATGCCTTCTGCAACCACCCCAACGGAGATGTCATGTGTCATTCTCTACCCTGGTAATCTTTATCTCACCATTATCTGCCACTAGATGATAAATATATTTATGTGTTTGCGGGTTGTCTCCCTTACTAAGTGCCAAAAGAACAAGTATTGTGTCTGCGAACTGCTGTATCCTCAGTTCTTACAACAATAAGGGAACATAAAAGTAGCCCAGGAAATATCTGTTATTGAATAAGCAAAAGAGCCTGGAGAAAAGAGGCTGAATATCAACTGCAAAACTCAACCCCTACTTTTCCTTTGGACATAGCACAATTTACTGCCATCTGTTCTTCAACAACTTGAAACCACTCTAACTCTCCCATAATCAACAACCAGCATGGTAGATGGAGTGTAGGGTCTTCAGAGGCGAAAAGGTGAGCTCTCACAAATGGCCTTAGGTAGGTTTCTTTGAGACGGCAACTAAGTTCACAATGAGCCTGACTAGACTGTGCAGTGCTCCTGCGGTCTGTGCTTTTTGGTCATCCTCGCTCCCCTGTGAGTCTGAGGGAACTGAAGGCACAGTGAGCCCACCAGGAAAATGAAATGGTTTTAAAGCAAAATCTCTGGCTTTGACAACTTGCTATGTGTACGAACTTAAACAGGCTGCAGAACACAGAAGGGAGCGATGTGAGCTCTTATTCTGTACTGCGATGGAAACGAACGCCACACACAAGAACATACGAGAACAAGGAGAGACCAGTGAACAGCACAGCATTCCAAGCATACTGTTCCACTTGTTATAGGCAGAAGGCAGGAAGAGGTGAAGGAGGGTCGAAACAAAGGGCCCATTGAGGTATCACCTTCCCCAATGCTGTTCCTGTCCCAGAGAGTGCCTTGAGACTGACCTCATGACCCTGGCACCTGCCAGGAAGGAAGAGAAGAGACATGGAGCTCCTGCCTGTTGGAAAAGGGAAGGATTCACGTAAGTGAACACGATCTCCCTTTAGCTACAGAAACCACAGAGGATGCACTGTCCTGGCAAAGGAGGCCCAGCACATGTCAGAGTGCTGCAACAGGAGACAGCAGAGCGGGCAGGGAGTCTGCTAACTGGTAACTCAGGATCAGTGCACACTAAAGGTTTATGCAACCAAGAAAGGTGTCTCTATCCTATGCTCCTTATTGGTCTGTATTTAATACTTACTTCCTCAGGGCAGGATTAGGGTCAGGTCATTGAGTACTTGTGGATCTCGTAAACTACAAAAGTTTTGTATTCTCAGGGAGAAGACCCATGTGCTTGGTGAGGCCACCTAAATAAAAAACACAGCCCAGCCCTCATCTTAGGACAGGTAACACTTCAAAAGAGCAGCTTGCAAAACACCCTCAGTTGCTTCTTGTGTATGTTCTTGCCTTAGAAAAAGTCCATCAAGAAAAAATTAAAATTAAAAAATTTTACAAAAAGAAAACACCCATCAGACTAGAGAAAGAGGAGACAGCAAATAAATTCATGTTTTATTCTGTAAAGCACATATGCACATATTCAAACACGGAAAATTAATCTGGGAGTGAATGCCATAACAGATCAGCTACTGACCATCATGCAGCAAGATAAGTGAAATGGATCCGCTGGCCCTCGTAACCCCACAGTGCCTGCAGGAGGGTTGAAAAACCAGGATGCTGAATCCCCACATACTGCCAAAGAAAATGCAACAGAAACGGCAGGTTCCTGACAACAAGAAAAACTTACAATAGAATCAAAACTGATTCAAGTCATACAGTGAAAGGACAAAAGGAAAAAGGAAAGAGATCAATATGATCTGAAACAATCATTTTAATAATAGTTGCTGACCTTTTATTGGACCCCCAGTCCAAGATGCCTGAGGATGAGCCATCGCTCCTGTGTGGGGTCACCCCTGAATGGCAAACGGACCCGTCTGCAACACTCTTCTAATCCTGAGGCCCACCAGCAAGCTGCAGCTGAGGATTGGGTCTTGGAATGCCCAGATAGTAACAGGTCCCCTGGACTTCTCAAGATTCTGCAGAAGTCTCTTCAGGTATGAAGCCTCTTAACCCTGGTCCCACGGCCGCCTCTCTTCCCCAGTCTTCCTTTATACAGCTGAGTGACTCTGTGTTTCTATAAGATCTTTGAGAATTACCTGGTAGGGTGAATGTGGGACTTTAAAGTGTGTGTCCTGGCCTTCAGACAAACCATATTGTCCAGGCATTTCTGGCACTTCCTTTCCTCATGCCTAACTGTGTCATTCCTCCCCTGGCTATAGATCCTAGCCATTCCCTGTAATTAAAACAAGGGTAATTAATACTAGCAACAAGCTGGATCGAATCAACCAGTGAAACTGACTTTTTTCACTTGTCTTTTTCCTTTTATACTACTCTGCCAGTTATAAATCCATCCCTATAACTCTGCTTCATTGGAATTTTATTGATTCAGTAGCAGCTTAGTCTAAAAATCTGATGGTCCTAATGATACTGACGTTTCTAAAGGCCAAGCCAAATGACGCTCTCTCCGTCTTGTCTCATAAGGGTCTCTAAAGAGAAAACTAAATTAACAAGTTAGCCATGCATCACACAAACAACTTGTATCATACAAAAAAAAAAACAAGACTGGATAGACAAATACGATTAGTGTGCTTGAAATATACTAAAAGGAAAAAAAGAAATACCAATGTATCAAGTTACTACAGTGATTATTTTAACAATCCTCAGTAAAAGCCCACAATTGTTTTCTATTCAGGAATGCCTGGGATAAAGTGTTCTAGGCCAATGTATTCCAGACCTCAGGAACTAATTCTAGTTTAGAACAGACTACAGACCTACAGTTAAGGAAAAGAAGCGCTGAGAGTCATCTCCACGGTTTTAATTGCCCTTCTGTTATAACACTGCCTGGGAGATCACAAAAGTCATTAATGACAATGAGTTATTAAGAAAAACAGTAAGAATACAAGTAACAAGAAAGGACAAAAAAATGTAATGCAGTTTCCTTAAAAAATGAAGAAGGATTAGAAGGGTAAAAGGGAAGAGGAACTAGATGATTAAATGTTATAAAAAATGCTTTTGGTTTTCTCTAATAAATGACAAATCAGAATTGCATTCCTTCAAACTTCACAGGCATCGTTTTCATAATGTTACTGATTTGCTAATTGCCATTTGCCTTCTGAAGAGATGTTAGTTGCATAAAAATAAGTGCCAAAAAAAAAAAGGAAGAAAGAAAATCCACCCACTCTTCAAAAAAAACAAGAAACCCTTTCATGACTATTAGACTAAACCATCATTCTCTTTTTCCATACAGTCATCTGCAGTCCAGAAAGCAGAACAGCTCATTATTACTCTTACTCTTAGAGCCATATACTTAATTTTTAAGCCCTTTGAGTGAGGAAGCTGCTTTAACTTTCATAATAGAGGGAAGGGGCAACAGAGAACCAAAAGAGAGAACATTCTGTGCCAACTCAAACAAGACAAGGTTCCTCACCAACCATGTGGAAAATGAAACTTAGATCTTTACCATGTAGGTGACTTTAAATATTTAACTTTTTACTCAGAATAAAAGCACAAGTCTGTCCTAACTAGAGTAGTATTAAAATGTGACTATTTTATTTTTCTTCAAAAAGAAAAAAAAATAAACTTAGATGGGTATGTTTCCTTGCAAGCAAAATGGAAAAAAAGGTATTACTCTTGTTACTATGATTATTAAGCCACAGACACATAAAATCCACAAAATGGATTGGTGGCTTTGGAAATGCAATATCATATCAAAGGTGCAGACTGCTTCAAACATTCTGTACATATCAAGATGAAACAAGAACCAAATCAAACTTCAACCCCACCAGCAACAAAATGTGCCTATGACCTTGGGAAAAATATCATGACCTGCTCCAATGCAGCAAGACCCACAAATCCTCTCTAGTGCTACACTGAAATATCCCACCAGGTCCACGAGTCCACAGGTGAGGTTGAAGGGCTCTGGCTGCACCCAGTGCAAAGCACGTGCATCATTGGACCAATTCCCGAATAGATTTTTATAAATATGTACAAATCAGTTACAGGCACTTGAAATGTCTTTGGCTGGAATAACCCAACATTGCAAGATAATGTATTCACAGAGTGTCCAGGCCCAGGCTGGGTTCAGCAGGCAATGATTATGGTTCTCTCAGTCTTCCTCAAAAACAAGGAGCTGTGGGATTAGGCTTCAGCCAAAGCCACCTAGAAGAGAACAAGACAAGCAATCCAGTCAAACAGGGAAGCCCAGGGAACTCAGCCCCAGTGGCACCCTTGAGGGTTCCAGCCCCAATCAAAGTCCTGGTAGCCACCCTGGCTGCATCTACTAGACAGAGACATTATAAAATCCCCAAGAAAAAAAATCTCCTCTAGGAAGAAATGAACAGAAATCTAAGTCTCTTGCAAGATGCAGTTGATCTGTGGAACCACCATGCTGAGACAGCACTGTTTTTAAACCCTGCTCAGCATTCCTTTGATTTCTCATGTTGACGAAGTAGAGGAGCGGCAGTCTATCCAGGGTCAGTGGTGCTCCAGTGGGTATTTGGGGACAACTGTCACAGTAAGCCCCTTCCTTTTAACAGTTAAGAAGTCTTGGGCATATGATTGATGGTCCAAGGCCAGGCATGGTGGTTCACGCCTATAATCCCAGCACTTTGGGAGGACGAGGTGAGAGGATTTCCTGAGACCACGGGTTCAAGACCAGCCTGGGCAACTTGGCGAGACCTCATCTCTACAATAAATCAAAAAATTAGCAGTGCATGGTGGCTCATGCCTGTAGTTCCAGCTACTTGGATGGCCGAGGTGGAAGAATCACTTCAGCCCAGCAGGCCATGAGTGTGCCACCGCACTCCAGCCTGGAAGACAGAGTGAGACTCCATCTCCAAAAAAAAAAGAGCCGGGCTCAGTGGTTCAGCCTGTAATCCTGCGCCTTTGGGAGGCTGAGGTGAGGGGAATGCCTGAGCCCGCGGGTTCGAGACCCGCCTGGGCAGCGAGACCTCATCTCTACAATAAATCAAAAAATCAGCTGGGCATGGTAGCGCGCGCCTGTAATTCCGGCCACTTGGAAGGCTGAGGCGGAAGGATCGCTGGAGCCAAAAAGAGGCTGGGCATGGTGGCTCAAGCCTGTAATCCCAGCACTTTGGTAGGTCGAGGTGAGAGGATTGCCTGAGCCCATGGGTTCACAACCAGCCTGGGCAACTTGGTGAGATCTCATCTCTACAAAAATTAAAAAAAAAAAAAAAAAGCTGGGCATGGTGGCACATGCCTGTAGTTCCAGCTACTTGGAAGGCTAAGAAAGAAGGTTCACCTGAGTCTAGCAGGTTTAGGTTGCAGTGACTGTGAGAGTGCCACTGCACTCCAGCCTGGGCGATGGAATGAGACTCCAACTCAAAAAAAAAAAAGAAAAAAAATCCAATGACATATTTTAGGCTGAGGGTAAAGACTACTTCTAATGAAAAGATAGAAACTACAGGTGGCCTTTTGTATCCACAGGTTATGCATCTGCAGATTCAACCAATCATGGATTGAAATACTTGAAAGAAAAATCCAGTAAATAACAACACAACAAGAAAAATAGATAAAAATTTTAAAAAGTATAACAACTATTTACATAGCATTGCTATTGCATTGGATATTACAAGTAATCTAGAGGTGATTTAAAGTGTACAGGAGGATGTATGTAAGTTACATGCAAATACCATGCCAAGGGACGTTGAACATTCACGGATTTTGGTATCTGCGGGAGTCCTGGAACCAATCCCCCTTGGATACTAAGGGATGACTGTAATTTCTTTGGAGGGAAGGTGTCACCCTCAATAAATGGAGTAAGGACCAACTGGTAATTTCTGTATACAGAGGCCTCTAGCAAAATGCTGTGACAGACCCCAGCCACCGCTCACCTTCTCAGGACAAAATTCAGGATTGCTCTGACGCAATTTGCTGGGTCTGCCTTTGATAACAGCATAGCAAAACATCGTTATCACCATCACGAAGAGAAAATAACTGGTGTGCATGAGATGCAAATTTATTAATGAACGGTCATCCTAAATAAGAAAAAAGGAACATCTGCGTTGAGTTTACTCAAAGATTTTAATGCTGGGTTTCTGGAGACAGGATTCACAACCACCAGACTTGCCTCAACTTTCATTCTTAAGCGGGAAGAGGAGGTTTCTCTTTTTGTCTCCAAAACAACCAAAACTGGATCTCATTAAGTAAAGACATGGTGCTCCTGAGCGATCCTTGCTGGAGACGACCCACACTCCTTCCTAATGCTGTCCTCTGTCCTGGCAAAAGCCTTTATCTTTTTTTTTTTTTTTTTTTTTTTTTTGAGTTGGAGTCTCACTCTGTCGCCCAGAATGGAGTGCAGTGGCCGCTCCCAGCCACCGCAGCCTCGACCTACTGGGCTCCGGCGATCCTTCCACCTCAGCCTTCCAAGTAGCCGGAATTACAGGCACGCGCTACCATGCCCGGCTGATTTTTTGATTTATTGTAGAGATGAGGTCTCACTGCCCAGGCGGGTCTCGAACCCGCGGGCTCAGGCAATCCACTCACCTCAGCCTCCCAAAGGCGCGGGATTACAGGCTGAGCCACCGAGCCCGGCTGAGACTTCATCTTTAACCTCCAGCCCTCTCTGGACATACCCTCTTCCTCCAATTGCCCTCAGGTTGCACAGCTGACAGCCCGAGCCTGTGTTCCGACTTCCTGGTCACTCCCCGCTAGGAAGGCCTCAGCACATTACCTCTCCCCAAAGGCAGCTTCCTTCCTTCTGCTTGTTCCCACTTTTCGAAGTCCCTGTCTGAAAATACTGAGTTCATTCTCGATTCATGCCTTTTTGACCTCCCACATGCAATCCCTCTCCAAGCCCTGCAAGTTGTTAGAGACGCCAGATATGCTTGCATTCCTTTTCCTCTCACATCCCATCCTCACACTGGCCTTGGGTTCCCTCCCATTCACCACATCAGGGAGCAGCCTGGGCCTCCTAATGCACAGCTTGACCAACCCCTGCAGATCAATGCAGGAGAAAGGCCAAATGCTTCCGTGAGGAATGAAGAACCTTCTGGAACTTGGCCTCTGCCTGATCAGGCCATCCAGTTGATCTCTACTCTGCTCATTTCTGCAGGTCCCTGGCCTACCAACTACCACCACCTGATAGTAGTGAGCCACAGAAAAGGGACAAGGACCAGGCCAAAAGAAGAGAAAACGAGCTAACAGAAAGAAAGACTAACAAGGGGATTCACAAAATATCACTGAAGTCTGTTAACAGTGGGCTCAGGTGGAAGCAGGAAGCTAAGTTAGCACATCACCTGCTAGACGAAGTGTTTTCTTCTCCTTTCCTCTTTGGTAGTTAAATCCTATTCACCTCCATATCTAGCCAAAGAGTCATCTTCTTTTACTACTTACTTCTACCTTTCTAAACTCCAAACAGCACTATTTATTGTTCATATTGACACTAACCGAGTGTTCTTCTATGAATGATAGTGTGCATCGGTCCAAGACTATAAAAGCATCTCTTATAACCCCTATAAGTTAAGCAGTTGCTTAATAAATTGCTGCTGAACAAAATAGAAAACAAAGAAAAGAACCAAATTTTTCTTAACCAAAGGGTGACATGTTTTTCCAAGTCTTCATCACTCTGCCTAGTCTCGCAACCCAACCGAAAAGAGTGGCAAAGGCTAAGCTAACCCAAAAAAGCACACAGAGCCTACACCAACAGTTTCAGCACACACACACACACACACATTTTTTTCTCACTTACATCTGGAACAATAACTGTAAGCTTGGGATTTAAAGCATGATAGACTTTTCCAATGGCCCCCTTATAACACCAGAAGGGATTGTAATCTTGAGCATATTTTGTGTTGGCATCTCTGGCAGTTGTGAAGATCTTGTACCAGAGCGTGGCATTGCTGTATGTGTCAGGAACACAGTGCGGTGGCTGCCTGCAGGGGAAGAGAGGGAAAGACACATGCTCAGTGGCCTGAGACATTTACTTGTACCATCTCTACAGCGCCTGGCACGACATTAAACGTGGCAACACGTGTGGAAAGGAGAAATAAAATAGACATATATGATTTTCACGTCATGTTTCCTTGAGATAAATACCATTATATTTGAATTTTTTTTTTTTTTTTTTAATAAACATAACAGAAAAAGAAGCAAGCACCTGATATTCTGGAGCTTGAGTGTTGTATTTTTGCCTTCAGAATTCAATTCACATTCCACTCATATATGATGTGGTCAAAGGGGGTCTTGCCTCTTTTAAGCCTATATTCTCAAATTTGAAACTATTAGTTACAACTGGAAACCTTATACACAAACTTTTGCATCAGGCATTGTAACACCAAATAATGTTTCACTTATTGTTGGTGAGCTTGTCCTATAAACCTCTAAATGTCCAAAATAGATAAATCCCAGGATAATTCTTATTAAAAAAGGATTCACCGTAATTATTTTAAGTAGGCTATACCTAGGTATTTCACATATTTATTTATAGATCAGTACCTCCTTTACAGAGAAAAGAGAGGCCAACAAAAAAACCTAAACCCTTAAAGGCAAAGCAATAACACTGACTGCCACTCAAAAAAACTGAAGCAAAAGCTTCAGAAACAATACCTGTTTAATGGAAAGTAAGATCAATTTATACTCTTGATTTTAAAACTAGTTCTTCCAGGATAATGGAGATGAACAAAACTTTTATCTTTAAAAAGTTCTGATTACGGGTCACTCTGTTCATCAGATCAGTTCTTATTTATCTCTTCTGTAGCATGCTACTTCTACTCTTTCAGGAAAGACAGCCTAAGAACAGCCAATGACAACCAGAGGCTTTTACTGCCTTGCTGAAGCACTAACTTTCTGATATTCATTCAAATGCAGAATTTCCGCCTTTAGAACTTCAAATTAAACTGAAATAATCCTTTAGACAGGTCTGAAGAAATGCACAAAGAAATGCACCATGAGCTATTCTGAGAATGTACTGCTGCAGCAGCCCAGTCACACTCATGGCAAACAGAACCTCTCATGCACATACACTGGCTGCCAGGGACACTTACACAGTGACGGGGAACACACCAGGGGTGGCCGTGAGGGTCATGCAGGCTGTGAACACCACCTGCTCACAGTGACCGTGAAGAGCACAGTCCTCCGAGTTCCAAGATGTAGGCAGGGTAAAGGTAATGTTTATTTCCTCATGGGCTTCCCTGCCTATGAAAGAGAAATTGGGTGTTTTTTTTTTTGGTAAATAAAAGAATTCATATATTTATTATTCTCTGGGGTTTGAATAAATCCTGAAATCAAACCCACCCAGGAATCACCTATCAGCCCAGACACCCGCCTTTGTGGGATTTCAGGAACAAGAAGACTCCTGTGAGACCCATTCAACTAGTAGAGCCATAAAATAGCAGAGAGAAGCCACTTTTCAGCCAGGGCCTGGAGAAACAAGCAAAGCAGTTTCAGAGCTGGAAAGCTTGGGCTGAGTGAATTATCACCACTGTTTTAGCACTTATACAGTACTCTTACCATTTCAAACATCTCTTATATGTATTACTTTGCTGAAAATTTACGACTATCCAATGAACATGACAAAGAAGTATTACTTTCCTCCTTTTACATGTGAACAAACCAAGGCTCAGAGAGTCTAATACACTTAAGAAAGATCTGGCCAGGCTCAGTGGCTCAGCCTGTAATCCTGTGCCTTTGGGAGGCTGAGGTGAGTGGATTGCCTGAGCCCTCGGGTTCGAGACCCGCCTGGGCAGTGAGACCTCATCTCTACAATAAAATCAAAAAAATCAGCTGGGCATGGTAGCGCATGCCTGTAATTCCGGCTACTTGGAAGGCTGAGGCGGAAGGATCGCCGGAGCCCAGCAGGTAGAGGTTGCGGTGGCCAGGAGCGGCCACTGCATTCCAGTCTGGGCGACAGAGTGAGACTTCAACTCAAAAAAAAAAAAGAAAGGTGTGGTAAGTGATGTAGCTTAAGTTAAAACCAAGGTGTTCTAATGCCACACCAGAAGGAAAAGGTCTATTAGCTACATGGAAAACTCAGAAGTCACTCATACTTTAATTACCATAAGAATACTAGTAGTCAATAGGAGGCTGGGAGGCACTCATAAATTCCT
Organism: Carlito syrichta; assembly: GCF_000164805.1. Lineage (NCBI taxonomy): Eukaryota > Metazoa > Chordata > Mammalia > Primates > Tarsiidae > Carlito > Carlito syrichta. Next base: position 259,264 of record NW_007247273.1, on the reverse strand, counting down.
TTAAGGACTTTTAAAAAAGGCTCTTCATAACCAAAGAACCAAAAGTTATTCTTCCAAGTCCCAGGCCTCCCGGGTGAAGCTGCTCCTAATTATTCCAGCATTCACTGCTTTCTCATCCTTTTGAATCACTTATGGTCTGTCAAGGGTTTAATACTAGTCAAAGGGCAGTGCTCTGTGTTTTATAGCTGTTTATTTTTCACATAATTTAACAAGCACTTATATAGCATTTTCTTTGTGCCAGGAACTATTATGAGTCTCTGATAAACGTTAACTCATGTTATCTGTGCCTCCTCTATAATCACAAAATTCCAAAGGGAAGAGACCAAATCTTAGGCATTTTCTAGGTTATAGACTAAGAATGATGTAGTATATTTGTGGGTAAGTATTGAAGACTCTAACAGGATAAACCTGAATAAAAATTATTGTAAATATTAAGACCAGAAATAAGCCTTATAGTTTTCTCAGTTTCTTATTCTTGCATGCTTTTATTGAGAAACAATTGCAAGCCAAGCACTTTCACTAAGAATTTTTTTTTTTTTTGAATTGGAGTCTCACTCTGTTGCCCAGACTGGAGGGCAGTGGCCGCTCCAGATCTTTCTGCCTCAGCCTTCTGAGTAGCCAGAATTACAGGTACGTGCTACCATGCCTGGCTGATTTTTTTATTTATTGTAGAAATGAGGTCTCGCCAAGTTTCCCAGGTGAGTCTCGAACCCGCGGACTCAGGCAATCCACTCACCTCAGCCTCCAAAAGCACGGGATTACAGTCTGAGCCACTGAGCCCGGCTCCTTCTTGAGTTCTAACATAATTTAAAATCAACAAAAGGAGATATGAACAAAAATAAGATAGCATGACGAGTAAAATCATACACTGCTTATCTTGTCTACCTTGTGATAGTTGTTGCCTGAGAAGTCTGAAAGTGGCTAACACATACCTGAAAGTCCAATTTGATGTCCTAGAATTGTCGAGTACAGGTGAGTGACATTGCGTGAATACCCTCCGAAGGGTTTGAGTGGGTCCAGGGTCAGAGTGATTGCCACTGAGATGTTAACTGGGCCTGAATCCTCCAAGGCCTGGGGGGACTGGGTGGATGCTCTGGCCTGTCCACTGGTCATTGTGCTTTCTGGAGTTGTGGTGTCATTTGTGAGATGCTTTAATGTTTCATTCTCTGATACACACAAGTCCAAATCATTAAACCGTAGCAGAAAAGTATTCCAATCCTTCAGTAAAGTGAAATAAAGAAAAACAATTGTGAGTAGTCCCAGTATCTCCACTACAGGAATGCAGTCACAAACCCTCAGCGTGGTATCACAGCACAACAGCAAACTATGATTCAGAGTCCATCTTTTACAACAGTGACAGCTCAGCATCATCTTCCTGCATTGGCAGAACAGTGTGAGTTTCCTAACACTTAATATTCATAATCTAAATATGAGTTCTTCATTGGCACAAGATATTCAATACACTGAAATCGAATCAACTTATTCAAGAAAATATATTTTTTAAAAATCCAGCATATTATACTTAGAGAAAATGACCTACCCTCAAAATCAAACTTGAAAAGAAAACGTGAACAAAAGTAATAAAACATAAAAAGCATTAAGCCAAACTAATTTATTAGTTACAATTAATTTTTTCTTAAAAATAAGGCCTCCTTAAAATAATTCTTCAGTGTCAATTCCATACATGCTGATCTCTGCCTCTAGAATATAAAATGGAATGCAAAACAGCAGTAAATACCAAAACACATTTGGTACCTTTTCCCCCTTGTCATGGACTTTTGATACCAACTGAGAACAGGAACAACTTCAAAAGGAAAGGTATAAGATGTTTTCAGCCTTCTCTTAATATCAACGACCTGTACTGATGATTTAAATCACAAGCAAGTTTAAAAACATATACAGCTAGTTATATCATGGTTACACAGATGCCAACATAAAAAAGAACCTGCTGGGGTTCTTTAATTTTAGCAGAAACCCAAAGTTGAACTCATGCTAAAACGGAAAAAAAAACCTAACTAGGCTGTTACATATAACTTCTTTCTCTCAAGCAACATTAGTTTACAAAGATGCCAAATGTGAAGACAAACCAAGTTACCTTTCCAATTATTCTAACACTAGTATTAATTTAAAATGCCATCGGAGCAATCTCCAAGCAGCCAAGTGGGTCCAACTTTGTAGCATCAGTATAACTGTAAGTGACATCTAGCACGACCGCAACTGGATCTATCAAGTTACATATTCTCTAACACCCACTCAGCAGACCATTCTAGTACTTTAGGGCTGCAAATGAACATTCTAGTCACAATGAAAACTCTGCAGTATCCTGGCAATTCTTTCCTGCAGAGATGGAGTCCAGCTGAACGCTCTGCTAAGACCAGTGGTTAAGATGAAGCCTGGATAATTAGCCCTTAACAATCAAAATGGGGCCTGGCATTGGCTTTCGCTGGCTGTTCAACAGGGACTCCAGCTGTGTAGGAATACAATGCTGAGATGCTGCAGAACTTTGGTTATGATACATTTAGTGATGTTCTTTTCAAATGAGGATCCTAGACGGCAGGAAAGGCAGTGGTGTATGGGGAAAGTTTGGGGGGTGTGAAACAGAAGTTGATACTGACTCTAACTTCAACTAGAATTGGATGGTCCCTAATTTGCTCTGGGCCTCAGTTTCTTTGTGTCTGGAATATGTAGGGCTGAGACTAGAGTGCAGCCTGTTTGTACAACCTTTATAGATTCAGGCAGGGTCAGAAAAGAGGGAGAATTAAATCAGCCAGTATGTCTCTTAGTAAGAAACTCTTTGCAAGGGTTTCATAGGATAAACAGCTAAAACTCATTAACTGTGTTAGAGAGAGTTTATGTGTGAAGGTTGTCCCTTCTGCCAAGATCTTATGATCCGTAACTCCAGAGAGCACAGGAGAAAGCTAGGATCTTGATTACACCGAGTGGAACTCTCCTCTTCATTGCAAAGCCAACACAATGCAGCAACAATGCAATCCCAACCACCCCCCATCCCCACCCCCACCCACAAACAAAATTCAAGAAGAAAGAACAAAAGAAGGTACTCAAGGAATCTACTAAGACAAGAACTAATTTGTCCTCAGAGAAACCCTATCTAGGCCAGGTGTGGTGGCTCATGCCTAAAATCCCAGCACCTTGGAGAGGTTGAGGCAGGAGGAATGCTTGAACCCAGGGGTTCAAGCCCAACCTGGGCAACATAGTGAGAATTTGTCTCTACAAAAAAATTAATAAATAAAATTTAAAAATAAAATAACTAGCCAAGTGTGGTGATGTGTGCCTATAGTCCCAGCTATTTGGGGGGCTAAAGTAGAAGGACAGGCTGAACCAGGAGGTCAAGGCTGTGGTGAACTGTGATCATGCCACTGTACTCCAGCCTGGGCAAGAGTGAGACCTCAACTCAAAAATAAAAAACCTTGGGCTGGGCAGGGTGGCTCAAGCCTGTAATCCCAGCACTTTGGGAGGCCGAGGCGAGAGGACTGCCTGAGCTCAGGGGTTTGAGACCAGCCTGGGCAACCTGGTGAGACAAATAAATCAATAAATCAAAAAAATAAGCCAGGTGTGGTAGCATGCATCTATAGTTCCAGATACTTGGCAGGCTGAAGCGGAAGAATCGCTCAGTGGGTCGAGGCTGCAGTGGCCATGAGCGTGCCACCGCACTCCAGCAGAAACCATATCTACCGGTAAATTCAGCATAATTTCCAATATGTAAAATAAGTGGATGACTAGGTATACTGTCGTTCACTTTTGTTAAACAAAAACTAATTTGTAATCTAACATGCAAATTACACATCTTTTAAAATCTACATTATTCGTGTTCAAACTATCATATGCCTAAATTAAGGATTAAAGACCAATGCCCCAATAATTTATTTTATTTTTTGAGTCACAGTCTCGCTCTGTCGCCCAAGCTGGAGTGCAGTGGCACAATCACAGCTACCACAGCCTCAACCTGCCGGGCTCAGATTAGTTGAGACTACAGGCACACAGCACTATGCCTAACTAAATTTTTTTTTTCAATTATAGAGACAAGATCTCACCATATTGCCCAGGCTGGTCTCGAACTCCTGAGTTAGGCAGTCCTCTTGCCTCAGCCTCCCAAAGTGCTGGGATTACAGGCATAAGCCACTGAACGCCAGTCCTAATTTTTTAAATTGCCCCAAATCCCAAAATATAAACTCTAAAAGTTTAAAGATAACTGATGTTTTTTTTTATTAAAAACAACAAATATATTTGAAAATAAGATCCTGCTTTCAAATTTCTTTATGCAATGAAAAAAGCCATCAGTACAGCTGACAAAACTCTACGATACATGGCTTTAAAATATCAAATGTTTAGTTTTCTAAAATTGAGATGACTTTGATACAAATCATTTTACAAATATACTCTCCAAAATACATCTGTTTCATTGCTAAAATACTCTAATTGAAACTGGTAGCATTATATAAATCAAACAATATCTATCTACCTAAATATTTCCTAACAAGGTGAGTCACTGGGAGGTGACAAAAAATTCTGAATACTGATCTTTCTCATCAGGAGAAAAAGTCAAAACTCAGGGACATTGTATGGAGAGCCAAAAGGCGTTCCTCTACTTTACAAGGCCGGACAGCCTGAGAGGAGAAGTTAGAACATTTGTACCTCTGCCATTTCTGGTGATTTAATCTCCTTGATTTTGAAGAAATAGCCCAGGGTCAGGAAAGCTATTGCCATGGCGCTCACACTGATCATAAAGACCACCAGGGGAGGCCGGCTGCTGATGTACACCTTCAGGTTCTCCAGGGGGTTGATGTTGAACATTATTCTGGTCAGCTCCACCTGAAAGAAATGAATCAGAAGACTTGTGGACTGATTTGCCAAAAGAAAGCTATGATTTTCACTTTTGTTTCTGTTAGTATTGTTGGGGGTGGGGGAACACTCATTAATGAATTTGGGAAAGATCTGATCTTAAGTCTATTCAAAAGACCAGAAGGAAAAAACAGTAAATGTTAACTGTCATTACCGCAAAGTGATAGGATCTTGAAAGATATGCATACTCCAACAAGGGTACCTGCATAATGAACGTTTGTATACCTAACCCTGAATTGTACCCCATATCTTTAAAATGAAAAAAGAAAGAAATGTATTCTCTTTCAGTTTGACTATTCTACATATTCTATAATGAATACCGCTACTTCCATATCACTTAAGAAAAGGTTTAGGTAGGTCAGTAATATGACACTAATACATGCCAACACATACAGAAATAAATTGGGGATGTTCTCATTTCCTAACAGCGAAAAGTTGAAGCTCTATTTATTCAACATTCTGTCCTGTTCACTGCCATATCACTCGAGACCAGCCCAGCACCTGGTCCTGAGTAGGCGCTCCATGAATACCGACTGAATTTCATCACCCCTCTCCTTAAAACCTTCCTGAGGCTTCCCGCCAGATCTAAGGAGAGGTCAGTGACAGCTCCCTGTCACGGCCCACAGGACTTCACAAGCCATCATCAAGTTCCCCTCTTTTCTCCTGAGTTCTGGCCACACTAGCTGTGCTATTTTTTTTAGGATCAGCTTGTCAACTTCTGCAAAGAATTCAGCTGAGACTTTGATAGGGATTGCACCAAATCCGTCAGTCAATTTGAGAAGTACTGTCATCTTAATAATGTTGTCTTCTAGTCCACGAACCTGGGATGTCGTCCCATTTATTTCAGTTTTCTTTACTTCAGCAAAGTTTTCTGTTTTCAAAGTATAAGCTTACACTTCTTTTGTTAAGTGTGTTCCTTTTAGTCTTGCAGTTTTTTAACATGACCAATCTGAAAGCTTTTGGCCTGGATGCCTTTCCCAAACATTTCTGCATGTTTGCTCTTCTTAAAATGCAGGTCTCTATTCAATAGTTTGCTCCGCAGAGCAGACCTTCTCGGACCACCCTCAGTCCCCAGTCTTTCAATATCCTGTCTTATTTCCTTCATCCTGTTTAGTGTTGGTCAGAAGTAAAATTATTTTTCTACTTGTTTACTGTCTATCATCCCTCATTTGAGAGCTCCATGCGAGCAGAGATTTTGCCTGTCTTGTTCACAGCCACACCCCTGACCTCTGGCCCTTAGAACATTAGGTGACACACAATAAGCACCTATGAATACAAGCACACTACAACATTAGCGAAAAGCAGTCTTTTAAAAATTGCAGCAGCTCTTCCATTTTAGAGACAAAAAGATGCATCAATAGTCCCTGATAACGAACAGCAACTACCTGCAACAAACCAGGCTGTGCATGCTGTCCTCACAAGAGTCACTTGAAATGGAAAATAGTATTTCTTCCCCTCTACCCAGAGGCAAACCCAGCCCTTAAATTGGCAAGTCCCATTACCCATGCATATTTTGTTAACTTTTACTACATGTGAATATACAAACAGAATTATTGACACTGTATTTGAAAATTTGGGGGAAATAAATGTACTGTCTATATCCTCATGCTATTTTTCATTCAAAATGTTTCTGAGATTTATCTCTGTTGGTCCATGTTGATTAGTCCACTGAATTTAACTGTATGTATGTGACTGTTCTCCAGCTGAGTCATCCCAAACTGAGGCACCCAACAAAGGCACTACAGCAGGTACAAGAGTGATTCTGGCACATGGAGGTCACAGAGTAGGGCCCTTCTTCAACTTGACTTAGTATCGTCAGACCATTCTCCAAAGGAGGTCAACCAGTTTACACTTTCCCCAGCAACGAAGGGGCTTGCTCCATTTTTCAATGTTTGTGCCAGCACTTGCTTGCTATTCTAACGCACATTGATTTGGACCAACAAGACAGATATGAAATGATATCCCTATTATTTCAAATGGCATCACCCTGAAACCAAGCACCTTTTCACTTTTTTCTCAGCTATTTAGGTTCATTCCTTTTTTTTTTTTTTTTTTGAGTTGGAGTCTCACTCTGTCACCCAGACTGGAGTGCAGTGGCCGCTCCCAGCCCCCGCAGCCTCGACCTGCTGGGCTCTGGTGATCCTTCTGCTTCAGCCTTCCGAGTGCTGGAACTACAGGCGCACGCTACCATGCCCGGCTAATAATTCTTTGATTTATTGTAGAGATGAGGTCTCGCCAGGTTGCCCAGGTGGGTCTCGAACCCGGGGCTCAGGCAATCCACTCACCTCAGCCTCCCAAAAGCGCGGGATTACAGGCTGAGCCACCGAGCCCAGCTTTTTTTTTTTTAAACGGTAGGAACGGCCTTTATTGGTTGCAGCGGGAAATGGAAGAGAAGTGGCACCTCCTGCTTCTGGGATGGCGTCTATAGACTGAGTCGCCGTCCTCCAAAAAAAGCTAGGTTCATTCTTAAGTGAACTGCCTGAATCCTTTGGCCATATACTAGCAGGGTGTTAGTCTACTTCTTATTAATGTTTTAGAATTCTTCTTATGTTCTGGATACTGATCCTTTAATGATTTTATGTTACATGTAACTAATCCAAGTCTGCAGAATTTCTTTAATATGGTTTTTGGTACTCTTTTGCCATATGAAAGGTCCTTGATGTTTTTACCAGCTTCATTGAAATGTAATTCACATGCCACCCAATTCACGCATTTAAAGCATACAATTCAATGATTTTTAGTATACTCATAGAATCTGGCTACAATCAATTTTCATCACCCCATTAAAAATCCCAAACCCCTTAGCAGTAACTCCCCATTTCCCCATCGTTAAGGCAACTATTAATGTACTTCCTGTCTCTAAGATTTGTTCACTGTGGACATTCTAAACAAATGGAACTGTATAATGTGGTCTTTTGTGACTTTTTCATTCAAGCATAATGTTTTCAAGATTGATCCATGCTGTAGCACTATTACCTGTATTTCATTCATTTTTAATATAGGAAAGATTTACACCTTGTATGAAATATTTATTTATAAACATTTCATCCATTCATCAGTAGATGGACATTTGGATTTCCATTTTAGCTACTATGATTAATCTTGGTATGAACAAGTGTGTGTTAAGTTTTTGTGTAAACGTGTTTTCATTTTTTTTGGCTATATATAGAGATATATATAAGCATATATAGATATATAGATATATATTTGCAAAAAATGTGTTTTATTTTTTCAACTTTCAGTGAAATGATGAATAGAAGTGGCAATAATAGAAATTCTTGCCCAAGTTCTGGTTTTAAATAAAACACTTTTAATGCTTCACTATGAAATATGGTATATGTTATAGGTTTCTTTTTCTTTTTTTTGATTTGGAGTCTCACTCTGTCACCCAGGCTGGAGTACAGTGGCATACTCACGGCCACCGCAGCCTCAACCTGCTAGGCTCAGATGATCCTTCTGTCTCAGCCTTCCAAGTAGCTGGAACTACAAGTATGCACCACCAGGCCCGCCTAGTTTTTTGAGTATTGTAGAGATGAGGTCTCGCCAAGCTGCCCAGGCTGGTCTCGAACCCGTGGGTTCAGGCAATCCTCTCACCTCGGCCTCCCAAAGTGCTGGAATTATAGGCATGAGCCACTGCACCCAGCCTATGTTACAGGCTTCTGATGGAAATCACTTACTAGGTTAAGGAAGTTCCTAGCTACCCTAAGTTTGTATTTTCATTATAAATGTTACAATTTAATGAATGCCTTACTTGCAAACTTTAAACAATAAGTTTTCCTCCTATAGTCTGTCAACATAAACTGTGCTGATCTTTTGCACACTGACTCATATTTGCACTCTTTGGATAAGTTTAATATAATTACGACTTTTAAAAACTATGCTGCTGGCCAGGCTCGGTGGCTCAGCCTGTAATCCCAGCACTTTGGGAGCCTGCAGGTTCGAGATCACCCCGGGCAACTTGGTGAGACCTTGTTTCTACAATAAATCAAAAATTAGCTGAGTGTGGACGCGCACGCCTGTAGTTCCAGCTACTTGGAAGGCTGAGGTAGAAGGATCACCGGAGTCCAGCAAGTCAATGCTGGGGTGGCCCTGAGTGTGCCACTGCACTCCAAGGTGGGCAACGGAGTGAGACTCCATCTTCCCCAAAAAAGAAAAGAAAACTATACTGCTGGCCAGGTACAGTAGCTCACACCCGTAATCCTGGCACTTTAGGAGGCTGAGGTGAGAGGACAGTATGAACCTAGAAGTTCAAGGCCAGCCTCAGCAACAAAGTGAGAATTCATCTCTACAAAACAGAACAAAAATCAAGAAATCAGCCAGGCATGGTGGGGCAAACCTGTGGCCCCAGCTACTCAGGAGGCTGAGGCAAGGACCAGCTAAGCCCAAGTGTCCAAAGCTGCAGTGGGCTGTGAGCCATGATCGTGCCACTACACTCCAGCCTGAGACCCCAACTCAAAAATAATAATACTTTTCAAAAAATAAAAACAATGCTGCTGATATACAAGGGGTGGGGGATCTAAAAAAAAACTTATTTATAAAAATTGTGCATTTATTTTTACAAGTTTTAAACTTCATTCACCTTCAAAGTGCTCTGTGTGATGCAATACACTTATCGAGATGGTTTTCCAACTGCTCAAAGCAATTTTTGAACTCATCCATTTTGATGTCTTTTAGTGCCTCTGCCATTTTTTGTTTCACCTTGTCCACACAGGCAAAACGTTTCCATTGGAGGACTTTTTTAACCGGGGGGGGGGGGGAAGCGCTTGGAGCAAGATCAGGTGAAAAGGGAAGATGGGGCACAGGGGTCATGCTATTTTTTTTTTTTTTGAGTTGGAGTCTCACTCTGTCGTCCAGACTGGAGTGCTAGGGCCGCTCCCGGCCACCGCAGCCTCGACCTGCTGGGCTCCGACGATCCTTCCACCTCAGCCTTCCGAGTAGCGG
>NW_007247273.1:247983-249443 GCF_000164805.1 Carlito syrichta | reverse complement strand
TCCACTCACCTCAGCCTCCCAAAGGCGCGGGATGACAGGCTGAGCCACCGAGCCCGGCGGTCATGCTATTTTTGGTCAAAAACGGCTGAACACTCAGCACGGGGTGGGCAGGTTGTTTGTGTAAATCACCCATCATGAAATGGGCAAAAGCACTGAAAGAATCTCCAAAAATAAAAAAAATTTTCACTGAAGCGGAATGCAGCCTCTTACAACACTAGATGGTACATTGATGCCAATGGATTCCTAGAACACATACCTAGTGTGAGCAGCCTCCAAAAGATAATCCCGGGTGTTTTTGAGTCCCCTTCTCGTATGTTTGCTAAATTTTATTTCTAATTTTCACAACTACTCACAAGTGAGTTCCCAAAACCACAGGCTATTTTCATACTCTCTGAGACTGCATAGTCAGCCGCTTGCATCTGTGGGTTCAGCATCCACAGATTAGACCAATTGCAGATCGAAAATATTTTAAAAACAAATATATAAATAAGATAAAAATAACAATCCAATAAAAATACAAATTGAAAAAAAAAATACAGTACAAAAACTACTTACACAGACCCTACATTGCATCTGGAATCAAAAGCAATCTACATTTGATTTAAGGTACATGGGAGGATGAGTATAGGTTATATGCAAATACCATGCCATTTTACATCCAGGATTTGATATGGGGTGTGTGTCCTGGAACCAATCTCCCCACAGATACTGAGGGACAGCTGTCTTTGCTGAATATGACTAGGCCATACTAGTATCATAAAAATTAATTGAAAATTGTTTATTTTTATCCACTTTCAAAAACTACATAAATAAGACATACACTTCTTTAGCTTGGAATTTTGATAGACCTTGGCCAGAAAATCACATGGGTCTGCCAAGTTTTTCTTTGGTTTTGTATTTTGGTGAATCGTCTTCACTATTTCTCCACATTTTTTTAATGGCTTTAAGACTATGTTTCTTATTTCTATTGAGTCAGTTTGATAATATATTATCTAGGGGGTACACCTCAACAACAAGGTCACCTGCATAATGAACATTTGTATAGCTAACCCTGAATTGCACACCATAGCCTTAAAATAAAAAATTTAGGCCAGGTGTGGTGGCTCAGCCTGTAATCTCAGCACTTTGAGAGGCTGAGGTGAGAGGTTTCCCTGAGCCCAGGCGTTCGAGACCAGCCTGGGCAACTTGGTGAGACATAGTCTCTACAATAAATTTTAAAAAATAAGCCAGGCGTGGTAGCACGTGCCTGTAGTTCCAACTACTTGGAAGGCTGAGGCGGAAGGATTGCCTGAGTCCAGCTGGTCGAGGCTGCGGTGGCCATGAGTGTGCCACTGCACTCCAGCCTGGGTAACAGAGTGAGACTCCAACTCATAAAATAATAATAAATAAAATAAAATAAAATATTTTTAGCCGGGCTCAGTGGCTCAGCCTGTAATCCCGCGCCTTTGGGAGGCTGAGGT
>NW_007247273.1:240375-247913 GCF_000164805.1 Carlito syrichta | reverse complement strand
GCCTGAGCCCGCGGGTTCCAAAACCCGCTTGGGCAGCGAGACCTCATCTCTCCAATAAATCAAAAAATCAGCTGGGCGTGGTAGCGCGCGCCTGTAATTCCGGCTACTCAGAAGGCTGAGGCGGAAGGATCGCCGGAGCCCAGCAGGTCGAGGCTGCGGTGGCCGGGAGCAGCCACTGCACTCCAGTCTGGGCGACAGAGTGAGACTCCAACTCAAAAAAAAAACAAAATAAAATATTTTTTTAAAGATTATTCTAGGAAATTGTCCGTTTTATATTGGTTTTAAAACTTTTAGGCACAGTATTTTGTGATTTGTTCAAGTTTTAATTTACTTATAGTTATGTTCTTTTTCATCACAAATTTTTTTTGTGGGTCTCCCTTCTTCTCTTTTTAATCAGCCTTACTGGAGCAATAGATGTATCTAACCCATTTCTTTGTTTTCTCATTTCAGGTGATCCTTCCACTTCAGTCTTCCAAGTAGCTGTAACTACAGGTGCACGTTACCACGCCTGGTTAATTTTTTGATTTGTTGTAGAGAACAGGTCTCACCAAGTTGCTCAGGCTGGTCTCGAACCCCTGGGCTCAGGCAAACCTCTCGCCTCAGCCTCCCAAAGTGCTGGGATTACAGGTTTGAGCCATCACACCTGGCCTAATTTTTTTTTTAATTGTTGAGACGAGGTCTTGCCAAGTTGCCCAGGCTGGTCTTGAACTCCTGGGCTCCAGCAATCCTCTTGCCTCCACCTCCCAAAGTGCCGGGATTTCAAGTGTGAGTCACCAGACCCAATAATTTCTACACTTTTAAAAAATTATTTTCCTCCATCTGCTTTCTTTGGGTTTACTTCAGTTGAGTTTTTCTAACTTCATCAGGTGGAACCTTAGCTCATGTTTTTTGTTTTAACATAAGCATTTCACAATATAAATTTCCTTCAACATATTCCTCCTTTAACTGTATTTCTTTCCCTCATCACTACCACCAATCTAACCCATCTGCAAATCTTTCTGATTTGCTTTCCAAAATAAATCTCATATCTACCCACTCTGCCCATGTTCTTGTTAAAATGACAGAGATCAGTCCTCCGCAGCCCTGAGACTTCTATATCCAAAGCCCCACTGAATATCTCTATAGCTATGCGGCCCACAACAAGTCCAAAACTGAATTCATCTGCTCTCCTGTCCAACCTGACTCTTCTTCCTATATTTCCCATCTCAATACAGAACTTCAGGAAGCATCCTAGACTTCTGTCTAACTTCCATATCCAAGCAAGTACTAAATTCTAAGGATTCTGTTTCTTTTTCTTTCTTTCTTTCTTTCTTTTTTTTTTTGAGTTGGAGTCTTACTCTGTCACCCAGGCTGGACACTCGTGGCCACCCCAGCATCAACCTGCTGGGCTCAGGAACTACAGGCGTGTACTACCACACCTGGCTAATTTTTTGATTTATTGTAGAGAAGAAGTCTCACCAAGTTGTCCAGGCTGTTATCAAACCCATGGGCTCAGACAATCCACTCACCTCGGCCTCCCAAAATGTTGGGATACAGGCTTGAGCCACTGCACCCAGCAGGATTCTGTTTCTTCAGCATCGCTTACTTCTGCCTCTCCCAGTCTATACCCCTCTACTACGCATCATTTCCTTTGTGACTACCGCTAAGAGTCTCAATTAGAACTTTCTGCTACTGGTCAAATAATCCATCCTCCATGCTGCTCAGAGGGATTTTCCCAAACTGAATCTAATCACGTTACTGCTTAAATCTTTCAGAGCTCCAAAAAACCAAAGGCTAAAAGTCCAGGCTCCTTAGAATGGCAGTCCACCATGAGCTAGGTTTTGTCTACCTCTCAATGAGCTTGCCCTAACATTCCCTAGTCTATCTGCTTGCAATTCTCAGAACACATTAGACAATGTCATAGCTTCAAGCCTAAGTTCACCGGTCCTCCTGACTTTCAAGCACCACATCCCACTACTTCACCCTCCTCTTCCAAGACTTAGCTCAAGGGTTTACCTCCTTTATGAAACTTCTCCAGGTCCCTCACCATAACTCCTTGGGGAGAAGTGACTACTTCCACTTTTATGCCCCTACTATATTCTGTGCAAATTTCTTAGCATCTGAAACACCTTACTGCAGCTGTTTATGTAATATCTTCCCAGCAAAGCTGTCTCTCAGGGACTTACTTGAGAGTCGTCTTGTCTCTGCATACTCAGTATCTGGACACGAAATAGGTGATTAAAAAATGCAAGTTCACTAAATGAATTAATCAAATGAGTCTAAAACCATAAACTAAAAATAGTCTAGAAACAATACTACTTTGGTTAAGATTAATAGGATTCAGAAATAAAAACATAACAGTAAATCAGAGTTCAATTTATTCAGCAAGAACAAAACCTTAATTGTATATAAAAATAAACAGAGTCCATTTACCACCTGGAACTACAATTATGAAACATTAAGAAAAACAATAGAAAACTCTGAATTAAAATCAGCTTCAAGGAGATGACAGTCATTTACACCATGTCACACCAGGATTTAAACATTTAACTATATCAACATAAATACTCTCAAAATAGCAAATACTGCCAACATAAACCAATTTAATTTAGGGAAACTTCCAGAGTACGTCAATTATAGCTACCAAAAAAGCAAAAGCATTTTTGAATAAAACTATAGATCCCAAACATTTTACCAACTTAAAATTCCTATCATTCACAAGCATTTTCAAACAGGAAATTAATAAAGGCTAAATAAATGTACTTCCCCTGCAAAGAGTTACAAAAACGTTTCTGTAATCTTTGCAATGGTATATGTTACTTTTAATTAATGAATAAATTAAGCTCTGTTTAGAGAAAAGAAAAAAAGAGAAAAGAAAGCACACTATCTGAACTCTCTCCCCTAAATTCAGTCCAACTCCAATTAGAGAGTCCTGTATCCACGAGGATAAAGAGAGAAATACCCAGAGCTGGGAAACTGCCTCTCTGAAAAGTCCAGAGATTTTAGGCAGACAGAACACGGCCAAAAGGCAATTACACAAGCATGTGATTAAAGTCCACCAACACAGTACCTAGAGCTCTGAGACTAGTTCAATGACACCACTAAACATTGGATGACATTTAAGTAAGGAAAGGCAGTACCAAGATTACCCTAAAGATATCTCAAACAACTCACAAATTAGGAGAACACAAGTGAGTTAAAAGGGGAAAGGAAGGGACTGTGTTATAAACTTTCTGGAGACCATACAGTTCAACAGTGTTAAAACCTAGCACACATTTACCTACACCACTCTACTTAAGGAAACACCCATTGCTGCCAACAAGATTTAACTACTAAGATAGTATCTTGAGGAGTGTTTGAAATAGTAGAAAATGAAAAATGAGATATCCAACAACAGCAGGGGACCAGTTAAAGTATGCTTTCTCCCCAATAGGAACACAATGCCACCATTAAAAACACAGAATCAAAAATAACACATGCAGAATCAGATTATTTCAATTAAGTAGGAGAGTCAGTGTGTGTGTGGATGTGAGGTACCCACGCAGTAAAAAAAAACAACAAACCTTTAAATGCGAACATTGGTGGTTATTCCTAGCTGGTGAGATTACAAAATATATGTCTTCTTTTTACTTCTATCATGAATATGTATTTCTTCTCTAATAATTTTTAACAATAAAACATAAAAAAATCTTCAGTGGATCCTGCTGATCTAGTAGTGGTCAAAATAAAACTTCCTTAGACCGTTTTACCATTCTTTTGTTCATTAATAAAGGTGATAAATAGGAAAAAAGCAGAACCATGGGATTTCTTAAATCAACCTAGAAAAAAGAAAACAGAAAGCAGGACTGTATTCTAACCTGTTTTGGTGCTAAGGAGGGTAATGTTAATTTGCAGACATTTGTCCTTAGAGGGCTCCGAGAGAAACTCAAGAGCAGAATGAGAAAGAACACTTAGGGGAGGCTTCTCCAGACAACTTGGCACTGCACGCTCCTGGGGCAGGTGCTGCACAGTGTTCTCCAGACAAGCGAGGGCTCTTCTACCCCAGCAGAGGATGTCAGGCCAGAGGGGGACGTAGCGTAGGTAGCTGGGATGCCCATAAGCCAAAGGGGCGCCCAGGAAGGGGAGGCGTCTTGTAAGGAAAGAGAGAAGAGATTCAAGAAGGAAGACGTCAGCCAAATTTGCTGAGAGGTGAATATATGCGAAGAGCAAAGGAAAGAATCCCCACGTCTCTCTGTTCTTCAAATAGTACTCAGGGGAAATTGTGCTCTGCATAATCCTCCATCTGGCGAAATCACTGTGATTTCTAAAACTGTACCCCGGTAGAGAAGAAATCAAACGGTGAGGAGATAAGAACAGGGACGAGGCACAGGTGATCACCACTGGTTCACGTGAAAGGGCTGAGAGATGGAGGGGCTGCCTTTTTAATTAAGGAAACATAAACAGAGCTGTAAGGAGAGGAAAGGAGCTAATCAAAGAGGGAGGCTTCCCAAGAGACCAGTGAAGTCAGAAATATGTAATTTGCAACTCGATGATAATATTCTCTTCAAAAGGAAGTAAATTAACATTTATTATGCCAGGCACATGAGGCCTTTCATGGTTTCTCTCTTCCTCTCTCCAAAACTCACATTCTTTAAAGTATACCACATGGCTACTTGTCCAGGTTTTAACCTAGTTTGATTCTGGTTTTCAGCTAGAACCTTTGGACTGAAGAGAGATTCTATTCCCAATTTTTTCCTTAACAGTTCCACTATTTTACCTAACTTATTTTCATTTAAGGTGCACTAAATCACTGCCAAAAAGTTCACTTTACATGAACAACAAACGACCATCACCTTAAACTAGATTCTCTGTATTAGGCTAAATGGGAAATTCCTGAAAGCACTCCTACAGTCATGCCTAGGAGAGGCTGGGAGTTGGGGCAGGGGAAGGTGGCCACAGTGAGAACGAAAGAAAGGGAAGATGAGAGAAACAAGTCTGCTCTCTGCCCACCTCAGAAAATACACTGGTCTTGTGCTAAGAGAAAACGGCAGGAACTAACCTTGCTACGGGAGAAAGGCTCATTTTGATATACAAAAGAAGCATTTCTCAAATATCTTGTGATGTTTGAGACATTCAAAGAGCTTTAAGAGCCAGGCGTGGTGGCTCACACCTCTAAACCCAGCACTTCGGGAGGCGGAGGGGAGAGGATTGCCTGAGCCCATGGACTCGAGACCAGCCTGGGCAACATGGTGAGACCACATCTCTACAATAAATTTAAAAAAAAAAAACAAAAAAACTAGGCGTGGTGGTGCACACCTGTAGTTCCAGCTACTTGGAAGGCTGAAGCGGAAGGATCACCTGAGCCCAGCAGGTAGAGGCTGCAGTGACTGTGAGCACACCACTGCATTCCAGCCTGGGCAACAGAGTGAAACTCTACCTCAAAACAAAACAAAACAAAGAGCTTTAAGGCCAGGGGTTGCAAACTCTGAGTCAAATAAAGAACAGTCATAAATGCAATGCCAGATTATCTAAGAGTCAGCAGAGATGAGGGCACTTGTGTGAGCACAAATGCCCAGCTACCCTGAGCACTAAGTAGAAACAGAGCATAGACAGAAGCCTTCAAATAGACTAGTGAGAGGCAAGAAGACAAAGGAGAACTTCAAGGTCTCCTGTCATTCCTGGGATGCTAAATCCAAAGTCTGGGTTCCATTCCTTAACTCACCTTGCTGCAGCATTTGACACGGAGTGAGGGTCACACTCCCTTCCAACTCCTGGTTTTCCTCACATCCATCTAGCCACCCCCTCCTTTTCAGTCTCCTTTAAAAGCCGTTGCCCACCCCCACCCCCACCCCACATCTCGAGTTCTAGCTGGGGCCTCTGTTCCAGCTAGGAGGACACACTCATTTATGGTTTCATGCCCATTTTTACATATTTCCTCAACTCCAGATCCAAACACCCACCTCCCAGAGCTCTTTACTTAGATGACCACTGGCATCTCAAACCAGCTAGGCCAAAACTCACTGGAACTTGCCAGATTGGCCCTCCTCACAATAAAAGGTATGGCCATCTACCTAGTGGTCAAAGCCAGCCATTCTTGATTCTCTCCCTCGCCTACAGACAGTTACCACGTCCTGTTGTTCCCGTCTCTCAAATGTCTCTCAAAAGCCATTCTTGCTCCAAACCCACTGCCTTCCTCAGCCAAAATGAATTCCAAATGTATCCTGCTCATGTTCTCCATCTCCATGACAGTGTTTCTGTACTACTGCTACCTGGGACAGCACCTTGGCATTGTGAAGGTGCTTAAGGATAATGTCTAACATTATTGCCTTTAAGAGAAGCACTGCTCTAAGAGCTTTGCATATATTATATATGATCCCCACAGCATTTGCATTTTATAGATGGGGAAATTAAGGCATAAGGAAGTTAGCTAACTTGCCCAAGATCACATAGTCAGTAAGCCTGGATTCAAATCCAGCCAGCCTCCACAACCCATGCATTTACCATTAAGTTCTGCCGTCCAATAAATGCTACAGGTTTGAATAAAGAGTCAACCCCATCAAATGAGATAAAGACTGAAAAGCATCCATACAAGTCTGCAATCAACAGTGATGTCAGGGAAACGGCTTTCAATAGGGTATGGAGCCAGAAGCCAGATTACAAAGGGCGAAGGAGTCGGAAGACAGCCTTCTTAGGCTACCACCACTTAAAACATGCCATGTCCCACACACCATGCCAAGTGCTTTTACATACATCATACTTTTTAATCCTTGCAATACTGTTAGGTACATATGACTATCCCCATTTTACAGAAGAGGAAAAAGAGTCAAAAGAGGTTAAGTAATTTCTACAAGGTCATTCTGCAAATAAATGGTACAGATGGATTCTGACTTAATCCCTCTGGACTCCAAAACTGTGCTAAATCATAACTCAAGAAGTGAAAAGAGAGTTTCAAGACAACTACCAACTTGGAAAAAAAGAAAAAAAAATTCACATGCAACAGAGACATAAAGTGTATCTTAGTCACTGACTTCAATAAAAGTATACTTATGAGATCAATTTTTTAAAAGTTTAAAATGTTTGTCTTATCTTCCACTTCTTTAGCAAGGCAACTCTTTTATCTCAGCACTCTTGCACCAGGTAAAGTATAAAGCAGAGACCAGCACTCTTCTCCTGCCAATGGTTTGTTTCTTAACCTGATATAATTCATAGGGCAGAAGAGATTTTCACAATTATTCAAGTGCAAAATGAGCAAAAGAGAAATTACAATAGAAAGCATAAAGTTTTAGTTGCTAAACATGCAGTTTAAGCAACACCAGTACTCTCATAAAGCCAAAATGGAAAGGAACAACATAGGCTACTGCAATTATACCTTTGTAAACAGACTGATTTCCAATTCTTAGGCTTCAGTTGAATTTCTTTTTTTTGTGTGCTGGAGTCTCACTCCGTGGCCCAGACAGGAGTGCAGTGGCACGCTCCCGGCCACCGCAGCCTTGACCTGCTGGACTCCGGCGATCCTTCCGTTTCAGCCTTCCAAGTAGCCAGAACTACAGGTGTGTGCTACCACACCCAGCTAATTTTTT
>NW_007247273.1:234721-240161 GCF_000164805.1 Carlito syrichta | reverse complement strand
CTCAGGCAATCCACTCACCTCAGCCTCCCAAAGGCGCGGGATTACAGGCTGAGACACCGGAGCCCGGCTAATTTTGGATTTATTGTAGAGACGAGGTCTCACCAAGTTGCCTGGGCAGGTCTCGAACCCATGGGCTCGGGCAATCCACTCGCCTAGGCCTCCCAAAGTGCTGGGATTATAGGCTGAGTCACCGAGCCTGGCCTTCAGTTGTATTTCTACTCACAATTAATAAATGCATTCTTCCATCTTCAAAATCATGATACAACAGCCTGTAACTTCCAGCATGCCCATCTCTTTTTTAGAAAATAAAGGCACCATTAATAAAACAAGGCTGGGCATGGTGGCTCAAGCCTGTGAGAGGATTGCCTGAGTCCAGAGGTTTGTGAACAGGAAACTCGGTGAGACCTCGTTTCTATGATAAATCAAAAAATTAGCCAGGCATGGTAGTGAGCACCTGTAGTTCTGGCTACTTGGAAGGCTGAGGTGGAAGGATCACCTGAACCCAGCAGGTCGACGCTGGGGTAGCGGTGAGCATTCCACTCTACTCCAGCCTGGGCGACGAAGTGAGACTCCAACTCTAAATCAATCAATCAATCAATCAATCACATAAGACAACAGATGCTGGCGAGGATACAAAGGAACGCTTTTACACTGTTGGTGGGAATGTAAACTAGTGCAACCTCTTTGGAAAACAGTGTGGTAATTTCTAAAAGAACTAGTAATTGACCTTCCATATGACCTAGCAATCCCCCTACTGGGAAAAACCCAGAGAAACTCAAATTATTCTACAAAAAAAGATAGCTGAACACACGTTTATTGCAGCACTATTCACATTAGCAAAAACATGAAACCAACCATACTGCCCATCAAAACCTGACTGTATTAAAAAAATGTGGTTTATATACACAATGGAATATTACGCAGCCATAAAGGACAAACATATGAACTTCACAGGAACTTGGATGTATTTAGAGTCTATCATATTCACTGATCTATCACAGAAACAAAAAACACAGTACCACATGTTCTGACTCATAAGCGGACCCTGAACATTTACCATAATACTGTAAGAAAGGGATTGGCAACAGCAGGATACTGCTGGGGTGAGGGGAGGGAGGGCGGACACACACATCAATAAGGATACCTGATCTCAAACCAGGCAAAGTGGGGACCAAAGAGGGGCCCAAACTTTACCTGGACAATGACCACTTGTATACCTAATCCTGAACTGTACCCCACATCTTTAAAATAAAATTTAAAAAATAAGTAAATAAAGGCACCGTAGTCTCAAGATTGAAAATAATTTATCAGCCGAACTCGGTGGCTCAGCCTGTAATCCCGCACCCTTGGGAGGCTGAGGTGAGTGGACTGCCTGAGCCCACGGGTTCGAGACCCGCTTGGGCAGCGAGACCTCATCTCTACAATAAATCAAATAAATCAGCCGGGCGTGGTAGCGTATGCCTGTAATTCCGGCTAGTTGGAAGGCTGAGGCGGAAGGATCGCCGGAGCCCCGCAGGTCGAGACTGCAGTGGCTGGAAGTGGCCACTGCACTCCAGTCTGGGCGACAGAGTGAGACTCCAACTCAAAAAAAAAAGAAAAGAATTTATCTTTGTTCTTTAGTTTTTTTCAATTGCTGACCCTCTCAAAAAACAAAATTAAACGTTCTCCCGTGTTAAAATTTAATAATTTGGAGTTTAACAGACATTTAACAAAACAAGTCGTGAGAGATGCCAAAATAAATGAAAGCTAGAGGTTCCATATGAAATCTCATTATAACATCCCAAATCACTGCAAAGACTAGGACATGTTTTGAAAACATCACTCCTAACCAAATATCACAAAAGTCCAAATGGCAAATGACAGCACTTTGCAGACTATGTGGTATAATTCCCAGTAATACACTAAATTATGCAATTATACACAGAAAGAGTAAGACAGATCTCTTGTCAAATTTATTTGATTTTTACCTGGGAAAGACAACTTAAGAATTTCCATGTTTATCAAAATAAACCTAAAGGAAAATTCAGTTTGCTAAAAACTCTATTTTTCCTCCATTTCCTCTTTTAAAGAAAGGCCAAGGTCCCTTGCCCATTTTTCAAATGAGTTTTTGGTTTGCTTGCTATTGAGTTGTTGGAGCTCCTTATATATTTTGGGTATTAATCCTTTATCAGATATATGACTTGCAAATATTTTCTTCCAATTCCTAGGAGTTAAAAAATGGGCAAGGGACCCTGATAGACATTTCTCAAAAGAAGACATATAAATGGCAACAGATGTATTTAAAAATGCTCTACGTTGTTAATCATTAGGGAAATGCAGATTACAACTACAATGAGATATTGTCCCATACCTGTCAGAAGGACTTTTCTCAAAAAGAAAGTGTTGGCAAGGACATGGGTAAAATGATACCCTAGTGCACTGTTGGTGGGAATGTAAATTAGTACAGCCACGATGGAAAACAGTATAGAAATTCCTCAAAACATTAAAAATAGAATTACCAGCTGGGCTCGGTGGCTCAGCCTGTAATCCAGTGCTTTGGGAGGCTGAGGTGAGTGGATTGCCTGAACCCGCGGGTTCGAGACCCGCCTGGGCAACTTGGCGAGACCTCATCTCTACCATAAATCAAAAAATTAGCCGGGTTTGGTAGCGCAAGCCTGTAGTTCCAGCTACTCGGAAGGCTGAGGTGGAAGGATCGCCGGAGTCCAGCAGGTCAAGGCTGTGGTGGCCGGGAGCAGCCACTGCACTCCAGTCTGGGTGACAGAGTGAGACTCCAACTCAAAAAAAAAAAAAAAAAATAGAATTACCACATGATCCAACAATCTCACTTCTGGATATTTACTCAAAAGGATTGAAATCAGTTTGTTGAAATGTCTGTGGCCCACATTCACTGTAGCACTATTCACAATAGCCAAGTTATGGAATTGACCTAAGAGTCCATCAACAGATGAATGAATAAAGAAAATATGTTCGATATACACAAAGGGAATATTATAGAGTCCTATAAAAGATTGAAGTTCTGTTACTTCCAACAACATGGACAGAACTGAACATTATGCTAAGTGCAAGAAGTCAGGCACTGGGAGACAAATACTCCATGTTCTCACTTATATGCAGAATCGAAAACAATCAAACTCATAGAAGTGGAGAGCAGAATGGTGGTTACTGAGGTTGGGGGTGGCACGAATGGGGAGGAGATGGTCAAAGTGTACAAAATCTCAGTTACACAAGAGGAATATATTTTTTCTTTTTTTGACTTCTACTGCACAGGGCTGCAAATCTAGTTAACAATACAGTATTGTGCATTTCAGAATTGCAAAGTTTTGAAATTATAAAAATGTAATAAAGGCTAAGGTCGAAGCCAGTGAGATTCTAAGATTAGCCATAATGTTCCAGAGCAATTACATGGCATCCTGCGTGAATGGCTTCAAAAGTTGTTGTTGTTGTTTTGAGTCTTGGTCTCATTCTATTGCCCAGGATGGACTGCAGTGGCACAATCATGGATCACTGCAACCTCTACCTCCCGGCCTCAGGTGATCCTCTCGCCTCAGCCTCCAGAGTAGCTGGGACTACAAACGTAGGCTACCACACCTGGCTAATTTATTTTTTTTTGTAGAGTCGAGGTCTTGCTATCTTGCCCAGGCTGGTCTCAAACTCCCGGGTTCAAGCAATCCTCCCACCTCGCCCTCTCAAAGTTCTGGGATGAAGGCATGAGCCACTGCGCCCAGCCCAAAGGCTCTTCAATACTGGGCAAGGGAAACAAACAACATGTTTGTGAAGTGGACTAGATGTCATTAAAAACACTGTGGAGATGACTAAACGCCTTGCCATTTACCCTTTGGCTACGCTCAAAGCTGCAGAGACCATACTGAAGCTGTGTTCCTGCAAACTAAACACAGGCACTGAAACAACTCACAGACGACAAATGCAATTTCCTGATTGTTGATACCAGACAGGAATGACAATCAGCAACCTTTTCACTGCCCTTAAAATAAGTTAAGCACTGCTTTATATCACAGGTGGCTTAATAAAACAAGACACACTCATCAAGTAAAAACAATTCTTTAGAACCCAGAAGTCTACAAGCTAGACTACATAGCATATGCTTCCCCCATCCTTTTTAGAAAAGCATTTAACCCTTAACCCGCTGCCTCTGCCAATACTTCTAGGCACCTACTGCCCAGCTATCTAGCCTGGGTGCTCGTTCACCAACCGGTCCTAGTTTTTCATTGCCCAGATAATTCTGAATCGCCCAAATCTTCCTGATCTTTCTAGGCTGGTCTCCAAGCTCACTTCCCCGGTAGAGCTTTTCTGACCCTCACCATGACAAACTCCTTAACACCTACAGCAATTCACTACTGCCACTTTTTCTAGCCTATTGCTCTCTCAGAGTGAGTGCTTGCAGGCAAAAACTGTATCTGCACTTTGTTCTCTCTCCCCTCCAGCTGCAGCTAGAGCCCAAGGAGAGGAGGTGCACTCAATCAGCAGGTGGTGATCTCCATATCCAGCCGCCAGCGCCAGGCTGTTTCAGTCCACCTCAGTAAGGCCACAGAAATTCTTCCAGGACCTTTACTGCCAAGTCAGCACACCACCACCACCTTCTCCTGGACAGCAAATTCACTCGGAGTCCTCAGGCGTGCATCGGGTGCCCAACAGGTTTCTTTCCTTTCAGAATCCTTAGATGAAACGAGGCCCTCTTACCGGTTAAGGCACCGATGGAGCATTCTTCCACAGACGGGGTACAGACGCTCAGGCGCCAAGCTAACCAGAGGGGCAAACCAACGTCTCAGACATTCGCCCCCAGCCTTGGAGTCCTCCTTCCCGCTGCCTCCCGAGGCGGCTCACCTTGGAGGCAGGAAAGCAGCCGCTCAGGGAGAGTCACCACCTTTCCAAAGCAGGCTCCAAAGAAGCTGCCCATTCATCACCCAGTCAGGGCTGTCAGCGGCTAGCTGAGAGCGAAACTCAGACGCCAAACGCTTCCACAAAAGCCCCCTCACCAGCTGGCCAACAATTACGGCGTTCAGACACTCCACAGCAACTCCGCGGGCCTGGCTGGATTCTTGATGGTGTCCGTCAGGAGGACTGAGACTACAAGCCTCCAGGTTAACTTGCCACCTCTCTTTGTGTTACTAAAACGTGGATCAAGACTTAGGACCCATCCCATTCTGGAGAGGTGACCGAGCTTGCCACACCGATGACCGCTATGCCGTTCTCAGTTTCCGGACCTCCGGGCGTCTCTCCCACCCACCTCCTTTCTGAGCTGTGTCTCGTTCGCAAACGGAGGGAAAAAAGCAAACACCACCCAAAGCCAAAAATGGCAAACGACCAAAAGGCTCCCCGTGCCAGATCGAATCATCCAGGCCTCAGCTCCCTACGTGGGAAGTCCCGCCGTCGCGAGGGCGGGCGGGCAAAGCCCCGGGGAGGCGACCGGGCCGAGGTGGGC
>NW_007247273.1:232358-234058 GCF_000164805.1 Carlito syrichta | reverse complement strand
AAAACACGCCACCGCCAGCGCTGCCGCGACCTCTGACACCCGGCGTCCGACGGCGGCACGGCCGGGACAAGATTCTTCGGACGCGGGCGGCGGAGACCACGCCTCCCGGTTGGGTCACGTGTGCGCGGATTTGCATGGGATGTGCGGGGAGCGTCTGTGGAGCCGTGGGCGAGTCTGGGAGTCGTGTGCGTGCGTGCGTGCGTGCGTGCGTGCGTGCGTGCGTGCGTGCGTGCGCGTGTGTGTGTGTGCGCGCGCGCACTGTGTACAAGGGTGTGTGCGGCGCACGTATGTGGATCCGTGTGACTCTATCGCCCGTTTGGTATGTGGTGTGTGGTGTATAATGGGTGTGAGAGTATGGGGTGTGTGTGCCTGTGTAGATGGGTATGATGTGTGCACACATATGTTAGCGTATGCAGTGTGTGCATGCTCATGTGTGTGCTGTGTATCTGTTTCTGGGCTTGCACATTAATCACTGCTGATGAAAGTATAATTTTGTACAATCACATTATGAAATGATTAGACATCATCCAATACACTTAGAGATACACATGTCCTCGCAAGAATATATCATCCTCAAGAAACACTGCACATGTACACAAGTAGGCAAAATAATGATAGTAGCACTATATGTGCTAACTAAAAATTGGGGGGAGGGAGGAAGAACAGATGTCCATACCGTCAAATGTAAAGATAGACATTTTTACAAAATGATTAATGTATCCTCAAATACAAAAGAGCACGGAAAAATTATTGAATACCGCTCACACAATTACGGGATCGATCTCAGGATATAATATTGGGGGGAAGAAAAATCACAAAATGATATATTGCAGCATAATTTCATCATATAAAATTCCCAAACGTGCAAATCTAATCAACATATTGTTTAGAGATACATACATAATTGGTCAAACTGATAAAAAGCATGAGAGAAAGATGCACAAACTTCATGTTAAGTGTTTGAGGAATGGGATGGGGGAGGCGCCCACAGGGTACCTAGAAGATAATGGGAGTGTTTTTTTTTCTTCAAAAGGATGGTGGGTACACGTTTATTGCATTTGATTATGTTTTATGCATAACAAATATTTTATATGTACTAAATATTTAATTTTAAAAATACGTTATGATTCACCATTGAACTAGAACGTTATCAGGTGTGCAAAAGATGGTCTGTCACATACCAGTTAAAAGCAGTAGAAGCTGCTAAGTATCTTAAAATAGGTCAAATCTAGGTGATATTGATGTGATGTGTCATTCTGAGTCGTGAAGGAGAATGATCGTAGACCCCAAACATACTTCTTTTGACAAAGCTATCTATTAAAAGCTTTCGGCTAGCTTTCAAAAGAAGCTGCTTAATTTCCAGTAGAAAGGAATTCAACCGAGGAAAAAATTTACATCTTCAAGATCATACCCTCGATCTTAAAGTTACTAAAGCACTCAAACTTATAAGTAGAGGCTTTGACAAGCATGCCAATGCAAGCTGTGAACTGCCATTGACCAACTCGTCATTTAAATGTCTATTTACAGTTTGATGAATATGGATTAAACTTGAACTTTAAACATGAAGGGCAATGTGGTGGGTCATTGTGTCAGGATAAATATATCCTGTCATAAGTTAATAAAAAATAGTTTTGTCAATTTTATGCACCAAGGTCCAAGTAGAAATAAGCCTTTTTTTTTTTTTTTTTTTTTTGGGTTGG
>NW_007247273.1:213887-232338 GCF_000164805.1 Carlito syrichta | reverse complement strand
AACCCGCAGGCTCAGGCAATTCACTCACCTCAGCCTCCCAAAGGCGTGGGATTACAGGCTAAGCCACCGAGCCCGACTTTTTTTAATTCCACTGTTTTCATGCATGTTTAATGTAATTTTTTCCAAAAAGCTACTATTGAGAATCAATGAACATCTTACACTTAATGAAATGTTAGAATCAATAAATATTTGTTAAATGAGCGAAGGAACAATTAACACTTCGTAAAAGAAGAAACATGAATTTCAATAGACAGAAAAAAGATGCCATTGATAATAAAGATAAGGGCCTCACTGACAGTAAACAGATATTTCCTGAGAGCAGGACGGAGAGTGGGAGGCTCTGACTAGGGGTGAGATTTGGGATCTAATCCTGGTTCTGCTGTTCACTATCTATGTCACCTTGAGCAAGGTCACAAATACTCTGACCCTTATGTTCTTCATTCTTAAGGTAAGGATAATACCAATTCACTCAAGCTGGTGAAAATCCCAGGCCGGTCAAGGTGGTTCAGCCTATAATCCCAGCACTTTGGGAGGCCGAGGTGAGAGGATTGCCTGAGCCTGGGGTTTCGAGATCAGCCTGGGCAACTTGGTGAGACCTCATCTCTACAATAAATCACAAAATATTAGCCAGGCGTGGTGGCATGCATCTGTAGTTCCAGCTACTTGGAAGGCCAAGGTGGAAGGATCGCCTAAGCCCAGCAGGTCGAGGCTGCAGTGGCCGTGAGCGTGCCACTGCTCTCCAGCCTAGGTGACAGAGTGAGGCTCCCAACTCAAAAGAAAAAAGGAAAATCCTCCAAACACTCTGCAAACTGTAAGGCACTATCCAAAGATAAATTATTGTGCTGTGAAGGCTAGCTCTGATAGAATTGAAAGTAGCCTGAACAATTTTGCTAAAGTTCTGTGGGGCACTGACCCCTAGTCAAAGCATGACACATACTGATTAATAGATTAATAGTGTTGTTTTGTAACTGTGGATTCAAGGAGTTTAGGAATGGTTTGTGTCAACCTTTTAGCATTATTGATTGATAAGTGAAACTAATGATTTACCTGTGGTCTTAGGGAGACACCCCTTCCCAGAGGGCTTTGCTATTGATCAAGGCTGGTTGCATAGTAGGAATATGTCTATATGACTAGCAAAATATTTTAAAAAATAAAAACAGCATAGACTCCATTTTTAGTTCTTTGTTACAAGGTGTTCCATGTACATCTTGATGGTTCCTGATCCAAGAAAGAAATGGGTTTTGTCTCTTGACAGGAGGATAATAGGAGCTTGCGCTTTCCAGACCTTTCACTGTAAGACAGCCTTTGGCTGTGATATATATCCTTACTTTCATGTTGTAGGTATATTATATTTTTTTCTGTAATAAACTGTAGATTTATCATCAGTGTTTGGGGTTCTGTAAGACTTCTTTAGCAACCAAGCTCTCTTAAGCCCCATTTAACTGCCACCATTAGTGCAGTTTGTGTCACAAGTGGGATTTATTGGAAAACCCCTGACTCATTCCTAACTAAAAATATGGGGAAGGAATTATTTAGAAAGGAAAAAAAATGATTCTGATAAAAGGGATGAAAATTAACAAGCTACTCTCTTTCTGGTTTTTTGAAGTAGGACAGACTTGAAATCAGATATGAATAATAAAACTTCCCGGCAAAATCTGGAAATGAAAGAATCTGAACCTCAAGAGCTAGAGAAATGGATCAGAAAGGAACTACAAACTAATGTCAGTTCAGCTAAAATTTCAGTTGTGTGGTTGCTGCTTACAGCGGTAGGAAAGTGAAGGTAAGTTCAAAATCTCTTTGGGTCAAGCTATGCCCTCTCTGTTTCACTCTATAATTTTTGATGACTCAGCTAAGCAAAGACAGCACTTCAATGGGGCAAGATTAACAAGGGAGGGCAAGAAATCATGGCGATAAGAGGTTATTCAGTGAAGGCATTGAGATGTTTTGTAGATCATTACAGACACGACCCTGATAAACCTTTGTTAAAATGGGTTCTGAGAATTTTAGAACAAAGAGCCGTGTCTCTGGCTTTGAACACTGCAGAACAGAAGGGGAATATTTGGACCCATGTCATGTCTGTTAGATGATTCATGGGGAAGCCCCTAGATGATGAGAATAGATAAACAGGAGGGTCCATCATACGTAGCTAGAGAAAAGCAATTTCATAGCTTATCTCTTGCTCTACATCTTGAAACTGCAGAAACACTGCAGATACAGGCAATATTGGACCATCTATATAATGATAACACCAAGATCCCTAACGGGATGCCCCTCACCCAGGCTATGACTGATGCTGCAATCAAAGGAGTCCCACCATCATGGGCATCATATGTGACTTAGCAATTGAGACCTCTCAAGAGGGTGAAAGAGGCAGCTTCAAATCTTTCATTCTAGCTACTGTGCATGGGATTTCAAATTAAAAAAAAAAAAAAAAAAGGTTAGATGGTGCAACCACTTTAGAAAACAGTCTGGTGGCTTCTTAAAAAGTTTAACATAGAATTACCATTTGATCCCACAATTCCACTCCTAGAGACCCCAGAGAACCGGAAACATATGTCCAAACAAAAACTTGTACACGAATGTTCACAGCAGCGTCATAATAGTCAAAAAGTGGAAACAATACAAATGCTCATTTATTGATGAATGAATAATCAAAACGTGATAAATCCATACAATGGAATATTATTCGACCGTAAAAGGGAATAAAGAACTGATACATAGCCGGGCTCTGTGGTTCAGCCTGTAATCTCAGCGCTTTGGGAGGCCCAGGTGAGTGGATTGCCTGAACCCGCGGGTTCGAGACCCACCCGGGCAACTTGGCGAGACCTCCTCTCCACAATAAATCAAAAAAATTAGCTGGGCGTGATAGCACGCGCCTGTAGTTCCAGCTACTTGGAAGGCTGAGGTGGAAGGATCACCAAGCCCAGCAGATTGAGACTGTGGTGGCCGGGAGTGTGCCACTGCACTCCAGTCTGGGCGACGGAGTGTGACCAAAAAAATAAACAAATAAAAGAACTGATACATGCTACAGCATGGATGGATGTTGAAAACATCATACCAAATGAAAGAAGCCAGTCACAAAAGGCCATGCTTGTAGGATTGTATTTCTATGAAATGCCCAGAATAGACAAATGTACAGTAGCAGAAAGTAGATTAGGTGATGCCTAGGGTGGGAGGTGATTGAGAAGTGATAAATAAAGGAGTTTTAATTGGGCTAATTGTGTGGTGAGTGAATTATATCTAAACAAAACCATTTTTTGAAAAGGTTAAGGCTTTACAAAAGAAAGAAAATCAAAGCAAAAAAGGGGGTAAAAATCTAAGCACTAATATTTAGACAGTTAATTAATTAATTATTTATTCTGTCACCCAAGCTGGAGTGCAGTGGCACAATCATGGCTCATCACGGCCTCAAACTCCGGGGCTCAAACGATCCTCCCACTTCAGTCTTCCAAGTGCACCACCACACCTGGCTAATTCTTTTAGTTTTTTGCAGAGTCCAGGTCTCACTGTGTTGCTTAGGCTGGTCTTGAACTCCTGGGCTTAAGCAATCATCCCGCCTTAGCCTCCCAAAGTACTGGGATTACAGGAGTGAGCCACCATACCCAGTGAAGACAATTAGCATTTAAATGACACGCAAAAGGAGGAAACTGACAAAGGGCTACCAAAACCCTAACAGAATTTTGTAGGAATCTGGTGTTCTCACAACTAAGTCTCCTCCAACTTCCTAGGATATAAAATTCTAAGACTGAGAGAAATTTCAGGAAGGAAACGGTTCCAGTGAGCCTGCACCATCATATGTCAAAATACCCACTTTTAACATTAGGCAGTAGTTCTTTGTCCCATACTTGCAAATTTGCTTGAACATTCGGATGGTTTTAAAATTTAAAAAAAAAAAGTGACATTCCTTATCCACAAAAAATCAAGGAATGGAGGAAGAAGATTGACATGAAGGACAGGATCTCTTGATCTATCTCCCAGCAGGGTTGCCAAGGCCTTTTACAAATGAAATGGCCAAGGTTAAGAGGAAACTCTTTCAAGTTTACCAGATATGGGAACACAGTATGTAGTACAGCCAAGGCCTGCTAATGAGCCCCTTAGAGGCCATGGAATTGATTCAGGGGCATATAGGTTTGCCACTGTGAAAAGGCTCAAAATTAAAGTCTGGTTAAAAGTTGGAATATATGATTTTAGAAAATGTATAATGTGTATCCTGACAGTGTCTCTCTTACCTGAACATGAGTATGGCTATAATGTCTGAATGGAAATGTCTCCCCCTGCTGGGTAAAATGAAATGAGGACAGACGTGCCATCTTAGTCCAATTGGACACGCAAAACGAGAGCCTTTAGAGTTCCCTAGACCAATTCATATAGTAAATTTGAAACAATATCAGAGACCTGAAGAGTAACAAGAAATTGTTGCCTTAATTAAGTAAACATTAGATGCAGGTTTATTAGCACCCACAAGCTCACCGTAGGATACCCCAGTGAGCCAGTGAGGACGGCTGACAGATCATGGAGGCGCAACAAAATAACAGGGTACTCAACAAAACAACACCCCCAATAACATCAGAAATTCCCAATATGATGCAGACTATGCAATTTACACAGCAAGTTAAAAGTGACTGGTAGCCGGGCTCGGTGGCTCAGCCTGTCATCCCGCGCCTTTGGGAGGCTGAGGTGAGTGGATCGCCTGAGCCCGTGGGTTCGAGACCCGCCTGGGCAGCGAGACCTCATCTCTACAATAAATCAAAAAATCAGCTGGGCGTGGTAGCGCATGCCTCTAATTCCGGCTACTTGGAAGGCTGAGGCAGAAGGATCGCCAGAGTGCAGCAGGTCGAGGCTGCGGTGGCCGGGAGCGGCCACTGCACTCCAGTCTGGGTGACTGAGTGAGACTCCAACTCAAAAAAAAAAAGTGACTGGTATTCTACAATTGACCTGGCTAATCCATATTTCTCAATGTCAGTTGCTAGAGAGAGCAAATAATAATTTGCATGTATGTGGAACAGTCTACAATATGCATGTACTGTGTTTTTGAAAGATATTTGACCTCTCTTGCGTATCGCCACAATCTGGTAAGGTGGGACTTCATGCCAATACAACTGGACTTTGTTCTGATATGCTATAATGATGATATGATTATCTATGAGACTGTGGGTCAAGATAAAAACAACCGGCCAGGCTCGGTGGCTCAACCTGTAACCCCAGCACTTTGGGAGTCCGAGGTGAGTAGATTGCCCGAGCCCACGGGTTCAAGACCAGCCCAGGCACTTGGTGAGACCTCATCTCTATAATAAATCAAAAGTTAGGCAGGCATGGTAGCATACACCTGTAGTTCCAGCTACTTGGAAGGCTGAGGCGGAAGGATTGCCGGAGCCCAGCAGGTCGACGCTGGGGTAGCCGTGAGTGTGCCACTGCACTCCAGCCTGGGCGACAGAGTGAGATTCCGACTCAAAAAAAAGAAAAAAGAAAAAAAAAAATATAAAAGCAACCTATTAAGGTCATAAATCACATAACTGATCAGGGATGGTTGATTAACTGAAAAACTCAAGGCCTCACAGACCTTAATTCAAGGAGAATTACATGGGTTGGAGTGACCTCTGGCCTACCACATGGAGACCACAGGAATAAATTGTTGTCATTCCCCACCCCTTGGACTAAACAAGAAGCTCAATGCCTAGTGGACCACACTGGCTTTTGGAGAAATCATACCCTTCAGATAGGAATACTATAAAATCATCCAGAAAAGAGACCATCTTTGATTGGCCTGAACAACAACACACTTTCTTAGGCCTGCAGAAGGCTGTAGCCCAACCTGTTCCATTATGACCATGTGTTCCCACCAGTGAGATAACATTCCAAGTGTTGGCCACTCACACTCATGCCAACTGATTGTCTGGCAAAAGCATATAGCTGCTTGCCAGGTGTAGTGGCTCATGCCTGTAATCCCAGCATCTTGGGATTCTGAAGTAGGAGGATCACTTGAGGCCAGGAGTTCAAAACCAGCCTGGGTTTTGTTTGTTTGGATGGTTGGTTTTTTTTGAGTTGAAGTCTCACTCTCACTCTGTCGCCTAGACTGGAGGGCAATGGCTCGCTCATGGCCACCACAGCCTCGACCTGCTTGGGCTCCGGCGATCCTTCCGCCTCAGCCTTCCAAGTAGCTGGAACTACAGGCGTGTGCTACCACACCCGGCTAATGTTTTGGTTTATTGTAGAGCCGAGGTCTCGCCCAGTTGCCCATGCTGGTCTCAAACCCCTGGGCTCAGGCAGTCCTTTTACCTCAGCCTCCCAAAGCGCTGGGAGTCCAGGCTTGAGCCACCATGCCCAGCCTCAGCCTGGGTCTTTACAAAAAAATAAAAGTAAAAAATTAGCTGTCTCTGGTGGCGTGTGCCTATAGTCCCAGCTGCTTGGGAGGCTGAGGTGGGAGGATTGTTTGAGTCCAGGAGTTTGAGGCTGCAGTGAGCTATGATCATGCCATTGCACTCCAGCCTGGGTGACAGAGCCTGACTCAAACAAAACAAAACAAAACAACTGATAGCTGCTGCTCACTGTCAGCCTCTGGACTTTTGTACTAAATTACTGGATTCTGCTCTCCACTACCCTCCTTTTAAAAATGGTACCATCAGCCGGGCTCGGTGGCTCAGCCTGTAATCCCGCGCCTTTGGGAGGCTGAGGTGAGTGGATTGCCTGAGCCCGCGGGTTCGAGACCCACCTGGGCAGCGAGACCTCATCTCTACAGTAAATCAAAAAATCAGCCGGGCGTGGTAGCACATGCCTGTAATTCCAGCTACTCGCAAGGCTGAGACGGAAGGATCGCCGGAGCCCAGCAAGTCGAGGCTGTGGTCACTGGGAGCGGCCACGGCACTCCAGTCTGGGTGACAGAGTGAGACTCCAACTCAAAAAAAATAAGTAAATAAAATAAAAAAATAAAAATGGTACCATCTTGTTATTGGACACTTGCCTGTCCCAGTACCTAAAGGACACAGAATTATATTAGGACCTAAAATACTCATCACATCATGGGTGATGTCAGAAAAGCATTCCAATAAGGAGAGAAATGCCTAAAGCAGTTCCACATAGAAGTGGTATATGCAGGCTGAACTGGTGGCTCACCCTATAATCCCAGCACTTTGGGAGGCTGAGGCAAGTGGATTGCCTGGGCCCGCGGGTTCTAGACCAGCCTGGGCAACTTGGTGAGACCTCGTCTCTACAATAAGTCACAAAAACTAGCCGAGCGTGGTGGCATACATCTGTAGTTCCAGTTACTTGGAAGGCTGAGGCGGAAGGATCGCCGGAGCCCAGCAGGTCGAGGCTGCAGTGGCTGGGAGCACGCCACTGCACTCCAGCCTGGGCCATGGAGTGAGACTCCAACTCAAAAAATAAAAATAAATTTTAAAAAAATTAATTAAAATGGTACTGTCTTATTATTGGACACTTGCCTGTCCCAATACCTGAAGGACCTGAAATTATATCGGGACCTAAAATACTCATCATGTCATGGGTGGTGTTGGAAAAGCATTCCAATAAGGAAAGAAATGCCCAAAGGAGTTCCAGTAGAAGTGGTATATGCAAAGCATGCTACCCGGGATGCTCATCATATTCAGAAGCAAAAGCCTCTTTCCTCCTAGGACCTGCAGTAGAGCTGCTCAGGAATGTGCCTGCTGTTATTGCTGTGTGGACCCCTCCTTTCTTTTTTGTTTGTTTTTTTTGTTTGTTTTTTTGAGTTGGAGTCTCACTCTGTTGCCCACACTGGAGTGCAGTGGCATGTTCCCAGCCAGCCTCGACCTGCTGGGCTCTAGCAATCTTTCCGCCTCAGCCTTCCAAGTAGCTGGAGCTACAGGCACGTGCTACCACGCCTGGCTAATTTTTGATTTATTGTAGAGATGAGGTCTCGCCAAGTTGCCCAGGCTTTCAACCAATTGCCTGAGGATTCCAGGTAACTGGCCTGGCTCACAGATGGCAATCCTACAATCACAGGCTGTGGCTGTGGAAAGCGACCTCCTTGAGTCCAGCAGATTGGGAGAGCCCTCAGGGAAAAAGAGATGAGCAAATTGACCCAGGGGCTGTATTCCTGGCAGCAGTAGAACCGGACACAGAGAAAAGCCCCACTTGTTGACTGCATGCTGACTTCTGCCAACGGACTTGCAATTTGATTTAGGTGGGTTCTTAGATAACTGGACCATAAAAGGCATCCAGTGTGGAGTACTGCTCTTGGAAAATCTCTGTGGGAATTTAAAGGACAAATCAAAGCAAGGCATGTCGATGCTTACCAAAAAACAGCCTCATGCCAGGGTCTGAAGGCAGCCAGAATCAACAAATTGATGCCCTAGTTTAATCTCACGAAGTGGCAACTTAAGTCTGTGAAGTGAGCGAGGCTGGGGCATTCAAGCCAGGCAGTGATGGGCCAACGATAGTGTGTAGGGCTGTCCTGCTAATGTTCAGACTGTTACTAAAATTTGTCCTGTTTACCAACAAAAAAAGGGCAATGCTTGCAGTTAGCTCTAGGAAGTGTTTCCTGGGAAAGAAGTCCAGCCCGTAGCTGGTAAGTAGATTATATTGGCCCTTTACCAATGTTTCCAGGGAGACTTAATACACTCTGACAGGGCTTGATGCACATTCTGGGTTTGGCTTTGCACACCCAGTGACAAGCCCAAGATGCTAAAGCAGCCATTCGGAATATACAACAGAAAGATTGTAGCAGTTTGGCCCTCTCAGTTATATCTCCTCAGATCAAGACACTCACAACAGTAGGTAAAGAACTAGCACATTCCATGCACTTATCAAACATTCCTTATCACCCTCGAAATCTCAGGTTGCCAGGCTCGGTAGCTCAACCTGTAATCCCACACTTTGGGAGGCTGAGGCAAGAGGATTGCCTGAGCCTGAAGGTTTGAGACCCACCCAGGCAACTTGGCC
Organism: Carlito syrichta; assembly: GCF_000164805.1. Classification (NCBI taxonomy): domain Eukaryota; kingdom Metazoa; phylum Chordata; class Mammalia; order Primates; family Tarsiidae; genus Carlito; species Carlito syrichta. The sequence goes on along the minus strand of NW_007247273.1, from coordinate 223,425 downwards.
AGATCTTGTCTCTACAATACATTTAAAAAAAAAAAAACTAGCCAGGTGTGGTAGTGTGTGCCTGTACTTCTGGCTGCTTGGAAGGCTGAGGTGGAAGGCTGAGGTGGAAGGATCGCCGGAGGCCAGCAGGTCGAGGCTGCGGTGGCTGGGAGCGTGTCACTGCCCTCCAGCCTGGGTGACAGAGTGAGACTCCAACTCAAAAAAAAAGAAAAGAAAAGAAATCTCAGGTTAATCGAAAATAGGAACGAACAATTAAAACACCTGCTGAAAAAGATGGGGACAATGGCTGGCCTACTATCTTCCGGCCATCTTGTTTTGAAACTTAACATGAGAAGGATTAATGGTAGGTCTCTTTGGATAAATTGTTATGCTTTTGTGGTGGAATTAGGGAAGAAGGGAAGGGAGATGATAGAGAAATTTACTATAAGTCATTCCTGCTTTACCACAGTTTTCTTTTTCAATACTGGACCTGGCAGTCTCTGCATTGGAACAAAAATTAAGGGCTACAGAGGCTGATAATATTCCACAACAAGGTACCATGTCTATTCATTTGAACCTACTGCAAGAGTTCCAAAGGGATTGATGAGACCGATTGTCCCTTTCCCACAGCCTGTCAAATTGGAGCGGACTGTTGAAAATGTTTTGTTGCCTAGTGGGCTAGATGGCTGTATTTCTCTGTACTCACTCAGTCAAACCCCTCATGATGAACTGAAGGAGATGCCTTTCCTCGTCTCGTGTTGCTACCAGCAGTAGGGACTAGCCCAGTGGCTGAACCAGAGGGTCCTACTCTCCGAGGAAAGGATTGGATTGAAATTAATGATGCAGCCGGGCTTGGTGGCTCAGCCTGTAATCCCGTGCCTTTGGGAGGCTGAGGTGAGTGGATTGCCTGAGCCCGCGGGTTCGAGACCCGCCTGGGCAACTTGGTGAGACCTCGTCTCTACAATAAATCAAAAAATCAGCCGGGCATGGTAGCGCGCGCCTGTAGTTCCAGCTACTTGGAAGGCTGAGGCGGAAGGATCGCCGGAACCCAGCAGGTCGAGGTTGCGGTGGCCGGGAGCAACCACTGCACTCCAGTCTGGGCGACAGTGAGACTCCAACTCAAAAAAAGAAAAGAAATTAATGATGCATGCAAGAAAGTGAAGATGCTGCTGAGAGAAGGGAGGCCAATAAATCATTGTTTAATGAAAAATGTAACACAATCTTGATGCAGGGTGAGCAGCTTAGAGCAAGAGAATATATATGCTTGTTGTTTTGACTCAGGGGCCCTTGGGGCAAAGAACTCTGCAAAACCTCCTTCTCTTTTGAAGAGCCAAGAAGTGAGATGACCACAGTGGAAAAGAGTTTGGCAGAACCTCAGAAAGTTAGTGTAGAATTACCGTATGGCTCAGCAAACCCAGAAGACCTAAAAGCAGGGTCTAAAGCAGATACTTGTATACCAATGTTCATAGCAGTACTATTCACAATAGCCAAAAGGTGGAAACAATCCAAATGACCAAGAACAGATGGATAAAACATGGTATTTATGAACAGTGGAGTATTATTCAGCCTTAAAAAGTTATAAATTTCTATATATGCCACAACATGGATGAACCTTGACAACACTATGCTAAATAAATTAAGACAGACACAAAGGGACAAATAAGATATGATTCCACTTACATGTGGCACCTAAAATAGACAAATTCATGAAGACAAAGTAAGAAGAGAGGTTACCAGGGCCCCGGAAGAAGCAGGAATGTGGAGACCTTGTTTAATGATACAGAGTTTCTGTTTGGGATGGTGAACAAGTTCTGGAAATGGATAGTGGTGTTGGTTGTACAGCACTGAACATACTCAATGCCACCAAACTGTACACTTAACAATGGTAAATGTTATGTATATTTCACCACAATTTTTAAAGAAGTAAACTAACAACATCCAACCTAGTGAACACACCTCTGGGCATGGACTATGTCCTCGCAATGAATGAACAGAGATGGGAGATTTGCCTGTGGCCACATGGAACATCCTTGTGTGGTTCTGTCTTTTGGTTTGAATTTCATAGGATACATCTAAGATGGATGATCTCTACTGGGGAGCAACCTGCAGGAACTTTTACCTGGTCAAACTCAGAGTATGCCAATTAATAACAATCGTGTGGCCACTCTGTCTCAAACTGTTCTAAAACAAAAAAACAAACTTGCAATGATGAACATTTAAGAAAGGTACCAAGACAGAATGGTAAGTAATTGTCCTCTGTAGGTCCCACCTGTTATAATATGTGTAAAAATAGCTATCGTCCTTCTTATTGTGAAAGGAAAGCCATAAGGCGGTGAATGGGCAATTGGAGCACTTTAATGACTGACAGCGGAAAAGAATTAAGTATAATTTGGTGGGCCTATATTCCTGAGAATGAAAAGCCAGAAATTCAACATGAATTGTTATGAGAAGCTCAATGGTGTAGCCAAAGCAAAGTCTATTTAGGAAGGACTGATACTCAAATAACCTTAGCCTAGAGGACTCAACCTTTTTGGGTTGGAAATTTGTTTCCTCATATGACTGAAGCCATTGTTACCCCTATGGCAACATGTCTTGAGAGTCAAACAGCATTGGCCTACTAGAAAGAAGAGTGCTGTAAGAGAATTAAGAGCTGGGCTAAGTGTAAATTGGCCTCTCAACGAGAAAAGACATTGATGAAAAAGACCTTCTCGTGCAAATCCAGTGGTCTCAAAAGCATCCTATTCCAGGAGGAAAGACAGGGAGGTACAAGTTGCCTAGAATGATAACAGAGCACTGTCAAATGGGCCTCTGCAGTTAAAGCGGATGCTGAGACCACATGGCTACAACCAGCAGTGGGAACAGCAGGCTTATCAACACCGAGGCCTCCTACGCACAAAGACCAGAAATTCTCACAGCCAAAGTACTTAATGGGTATGAGATTTTTTTTTTTTTTTTAAAGATTAGAAAATAAAGTTTAGGCCGGGCCTCGGTGGCTCAACCTGTAATCCCAGCACTTTGGGAAGCCGAGGTGAGGGGATTGCCTGAGCACACGGGTTCAAGACCAGCCTGGACAACTTGGTGAGGCCTCATTTCTACAATAAATCAAAAAAATTAGCCGGGCATGGTGGTATGTGCCTGTAATTCCAGCCACTTGAAAGGCTGGGGCGGAAGGATCGCCTGAGCTCAGCAGGTCGAGGTTGGGGTTGCCATGAGCATGCCACTGCACTCCAGCCTGGGCAACAGAGTGAGACTCCAACTCAAAAAAAAAAAAGAAAAAGTTGTTTAAGTAAATTAGAGAGAAAGAGGAGATTCACCTCCCCAAGATGGGGGTGCAAAGCTTAAGAAAACATGGCCTGGCCATAACTTAAAGAGCACATGACCACACCATAGTTTAGCAAGACGATGACTGCAATGGTGGTGACAATGGCCGAGATTTTTTTTTTTTTTTGAGGTAGAGTCTCACTCTGTCTCCCAGACTGGAATGCAGTGGTACAGAGATTTTTTTTAAAAAACTGGAACATGCAACTAATTAAAGTTGCTTTGAGCAATTTTCATGCCATACCTAAGTGAAACTTATGAATGTTAGACAGATGCTTAAACAGGACCAGACCCTGTAGTTCCACTCCCTGGGAACCAAGATCTATCAAAGCCTGTGACGCGAGGAAAGGAGTCTGGCTACGTCCTCAAGAAGTCTTGAACCCTGGAATAACAGAGACAAGGTCTCCAACCTATATTCCCACAAGGACTAATATATGGTATTTTTTTAAAAGGCAGATTTTGTTGGGAAAATCAAAAATTATCAATGAGAGATTAATTGTGGCTTTTAATCCATCAACAGAAGTATACCATAAAACACAGATCATCATTGATCAAGGAGACAGAAGAACTGTAAGTATGAGAACATTTGTGCTGGTATTATCAGGTGGTTCAGCTGTCTGTTCAAATGAACACCAGCCCCTTGCTGGTTAATTGGAAGCTGCGGGCACACTTTGATTCTCAGCATGCACAGGGTCTCTGTTCCATGATATTCTGTGCACATCTTGGTGGTTTCTGATCAAGGAGAGGAGGGTGATAGGAGCTTGTCGCTGTCCTTTCCAGATCCCTTGCTGTGAGACAGCCTTTGACTGTGATGCATAGCTTTATGTTAATGCTGTTGCTATCTTGTTCCCATTTTCAGAAATAAACTGTAGATTTGTGAGCACTGCCATTTTGAGCCCCGTCATTTGGGATCTTCAGCAATTCACACATGTTTACTTAACACCGTGTGAGCAGTTACAGTGCATTAACTGAGTCTGCTGATGGATTGCCCTGTGAAAGACATATCACCTCTTTGGTATTCCTGCCAAAAATGCTTAAAACTTGAATCTAATCATAAGGAAATGGCCAGACAAGTCCAAGATGAAGGATATTCTGCAAAACGTCTAGCCCGTACTCTTCAAAGCTATCAATGTCATGAAAAACAACAACAAACAAATAAGACTCCTGATTAAAGAAGACTGAAGAGACATGAGCACCAAATGCAATGAGTAATCCTGAATGGGATCCCAGATTTTTAAAGATCTATAGTGGCGTGTACCTATAGTTCCAGCTACTTGGGAGGCTGAGGCAGAAGGATCGCCTGAGCCCAGCAAGTCGAGGCTGCAGTGACCGTGAGCGTGCCACTGCACTCCAGCCTGGGTGACAGAGTGAGACTCCAACTAAAAAAAAGAAAAGAAAAGAAAGGAAAAAAAAATGTCTTTCTATAGAAGACATTATTGGGAAAATTTGGATATGGTCTATTTGTTGCGGCAGTGTTAATTCCTATAGTAATAGAGAAAAATGTCTTTATTATTAAGCAATATATACTGATGTATTTATCGGTACTGAGTTATGATATTTGCATCTAATTCTCAAATACTGCAGCCAGAGGAGTGTTTATGTATGGACATAAGTGTGGGTGTATGTATGTGTGTGTGTGTGTGTGTGTGTGTGTGTGTGTGTGTGTGTGTGTGTAGAGAGAAAGAGCACAAATGTGGCAAAATATTAAGCAATATTAATATGCAACCATCTGAATATCGGTGTTCATTATACTCTTCTTGGAGGTTTTCTGTAGATTTGACATTGTGCAAATAATTTAGAAAAAAAATAATCACTTTAATATATTAGGCCAGGAGTCAGCAAACTTCTCTGTAAAAAATATTTTACAGAGGGCCATATGGTTTCTGTTGCAACTACTCACCTTTGCCATGTACCAACGAAACCAACATAATGATCAGGAGAGGCTAAGTTCCAATAAAGTTTTATTTACAGGTTGGGCATGGTGGCTCGTACTTATAATCCCAGCGCTTTGGGAAGCCAAAGCAAGAGGATTGCCTGAGCCCAGGAGTTTGAGACCAGCCTGGGCAACTTGGCAAGACCTCATCTCTACAATAAATCGAAAAATTAGCCGGCCCTGGTGGCACGCACCCGTAGTCCCAGCTACTTAGAAGGCTGAGTCAGCAGGTCCAGGCTGTGGTAACTGTGATCATGCCACTGCACTCCAACCTGAGTGACAGAGTAAGACTCCCCCCCCAACTAAAAAAACACTTTTTTCTTTTTATTTACAAAAACAGGTGCTGGGCCAGATTTGCCTGCAGTTCATACTTTCTGATCCCTGTGTTAGGCTGTGGGAAACCCAGAACAAACCTGCTGCTTGTGTCCCATGGTTGATTGCAAATTATGGCTGCTCAGAAATTAACAAATTCTGTTAAAATGTGAATCAGGCCAGCTGTGGTGACTCAAGCCTGTAATCCCAGCACTTTGGGAGGCTGAGGCAAGAGGATTGCCTAAGCCCAGGAGTTTGAGACCAGCCTGGGCAACTTGGCAAGACCTTGCCTATACAGTAAATCAAAAAATTAGCCAAGTGTGTTGTCATGCCTCTATAGTTCCAGCTACTTGGAAGGCTGAGGCAGAGGGATCGCCAGAGCCCAGCAGGTCGAGACTGTGGTAGCCATGAGTATGTCACTATACTCCAACCTGGGCGACAGAGTGAGACTCCAACTCAAAAAAAAAAAAAGTGAATCAAATATTGTAGCTTGAAATGCTGTAATCCTATTCTAATAACTGAGGACCTTATAACCATATCCCACTTAAGAGATCCTCTCTCTTTCTCCATCTTTTCTCTAATAAAAACTCTTCAAAATCTCATTGTCTTTCTGAAGTCTGGCATCTAAAGTTCCAATGCCTGTGATTCTCTCTTTTTTCAGAGCTTTGAGATTTTGGAGAGAGTTAGTATAAAATGGTGCGTTAAGAATGGGGACTCTGGAGCCAGACTGCCTGGGTTTGAGTCCTGGCTCCTCTACTTCAGCTCTGTGGTCTTAAGCAAGATACTTTGTATCTCTGTGTACCAGCTTCCTCTTTATGCCTGAGAATAACAATAATACAGTGCTTACCTGGCAGGGGACTTGCAAGAATTAAATATAAGCATACTAAGCACTCAGTAAATGCTGGCTATTGTTATTCCTGCTAGACTAGGTTTGTTACAAATATTAAAGGGCGAATGCATTTTAAATGCTCGCTTCGCACAGTACCTGGTACATAAGAGCAAAATAAACAGCCGGGTTCGGTGGCTCAGCCTGTAATCCCGTGCCTTTGGGAGGCTGAGGTTCGAGACCCGCCTGGGCAGGCGAGACCTCATCTCTACAATAAAATCAAAAAATTAGCCGGGCGTGGTAGCGCGTGCCTGTAATTCCGGCTACTTGGAAGGCTGAGGCGGAAGGATCGCCGGAGCCCAGCAGGTCGAGACTGCGGTGGCCGGGAGCGGCCAATGCACTCCAGTCTGGGCGACAGAGTGAGACTCCAACTCAAAAAAAAACAAAAACAAAAACAAAAAAACCATAAGGCGTTGTAATTATTGTCCTTTGCAGTTAAATATGCACTTAGTGCTGTCACTTCCCTTGTTTCTTACAGTGATCAAAGTCTTGAGTCACCTTTTCATATTTTTACACATTTCCAATTCTACCGGGTTGTAAATAAGCTGAAGGCAAGGTGCAGAACCTGCATGCTTGCAGGCTCTTCAGCCCTATTCTTTACATGCAGCTGGTCACATATTTAGGGCACAGAATTAATATGGTTTTAAAGGAAGAACCTTCTGCAGATCACGGAGCCCAGCCGCCACTGATGGGTTCATCTAAACACACTCAAAGATAGGGATTTCAGGATGAATTTCTGTTATTTACAGAGTGGTAAGAGAAAGTTTCCACTTGAAATAGCTGTCATGTCCATTCACCCTCTGACTTTTCAAATCAGGAGACAGTGCTTAGAGCCCCACCCACCGCCCCTGTGGCAGGTGCCATTAGAATTTCAGGTTCATTCTGACAACCAGCCCCTCTCTCGGGGCTTAGGTGAATTTTTCCATATTTTAGAATGCTTACCAGTCTTCTGCCTGCCACACCAAATCCAAGAAACTAGATGTCTTTCCGTTTCGTTGACTTTTTATTAAGAGAGCAAACACTTTTCCTCTGGCAGTGAAACCATCCAGCAGGTGTGTAGTTCTGCCGAGGAAATTTAAACCAGACACCTACCTCTGCAGACAACTCATTATTCTTTTAAAGCGGGGCAGCCTCAGAACCTTCCAGGAGTGTGATTCTACCCCTGTAGGTAACATTCTGTATTGGCAACCACAGAGAGGTTGCCCTGGAAACTACTCAGAGGCAGTTGAGTCACTTTTAAAACAAACTTCTCTAAGTGCCAATATGTTTTGTTACATTTCTGTGTTTTGCCATGGTTTGGATAGCTTTTGTTTTTATACTCAGAATTTTTTTTCCATTTTCTGATTATAAAACAACCATATTGATATTGTATACATTTAGGAAAATTTAGAAAATATTAAAAAAGAAAATTAAAACAACTTATAATTCTCAAACCCAATGGTAACTACTGCTAAAATTTTGCTATCCTTTCTTTTTTCTCCCTTTCTCACTGTTTTTATTTCTTCCTTCCTTTTTTTCTTTCTGTATACATTGCATGGGATTTTAAAACAAATTTGGAACCATACCTAAAATTATGCCAGGATAGTTTTCTACATAATTATTCTTTGGAAACTTATTTTTAAAAGGCCGGGCTTGGTGGCTCAGCCTGTAATCCCAGCACTTTGGGAGGCCGAGGTGAGAGGATTGCCTGTGGGTTCGAGAACCACCTGGGAAACTTGGTGAGACCTCATCTCTACAATAAATCAAAAATTAGCTGGGTGTGGTAGCGTGCACCTGTAGTTCTGGCTACTTGGAAGGCTGAGGTGGAAGGATCGCGGGAACCCAGCAGGTAGAGACTGTGGTGGCCAGGAGCGTGCCACTGCCCTCCGACCTGGGTGACAGAGTGAGACTCCATCTCAAAAAAATAAAAAAATAAAAAATAAAAAATGAATAACATGAATGGGTGTACCACAGTTTAAGCATTTCCCTATACAACAACTTAAACACTAACTTTTTTTTTTTTTTTTGCTAATATAATCAATATGGCCAGGTGCAGTGACTCACGCCTATAATCCCGACACTTTGGGAGGCTGACGTGAGAGGATTACCTGAACCCATGGGTTCGAGACCAGCCTGGGCAACTTGGCAAGACCTCATCTCTACAATAAATCAAAAAATTGGCCGGGCATAGTGGTATGTGCCTGTAGTTCCAGCTACTTGGAAGGCTGAAGCAGAAGGATCACCTGAGCCCAGCAGGTCGAGGCTGTGGTGGCCGTGAGAGTGCCACTGCACTCCAGCCTGGGTAACAGGGTGACTCCAACTCAAAATATATATATATATCCATATATATAGTCAATAATTTAATACACATTTTAAGTGTGTTTCTGATTTTTTTGTAGGGTACATTTCTAGAAATGGGATTGCTGTGCCAAAAAGTAAAAATATTTTTTTAAGACTCATGGCACACTGTATGAATTGATCTCTGAAAATGCTACAGTTTGTGCTTCTATCAGTGGAGGTACATTTTTTTTGTACATTCACAGGTATATACTGCTATCCTAAATTTTCATCTTTGCCAACTTGACAAGAGAAAAATTGTGTTTCATTACATTTTATTTTACATTTCCTTGATTGCTAATGAGGTTGAATATTTTTCATCTGTGCTTGGCCCTTTGTATGTCTAAACAGTCACATTTTTCTCAATACATGATGGCACTCACAAGGAATTCCATGCACGATGAATGAATTATCCTCTCTAGTTATCATTTTACAAAGAATTACCTACAGCCTACTCCTAGCAGATTCAATTCTTTTTTTTTTTAGATTAGAAAATATGGTTTATTTAGAAACTAAATTAGAAAAAGAGAGAGAGGAGATTCAATTCTTTTTTTAGGCGTGTATGTATGCCTTACATTTGAGATAAACTCCCTTTTTTAAGCACTTTGGGAGACCAAGGGGAGTGGATTGCCTGAGCCCGTGGGTTCGAGACCAGCCTGGGCAATTTGGTTGAGACCTCATTTCTACAATAAATCAAAAATTAGCCGGGCGTGGTAGCACACGCCTATAGTTCCAGCTACTTGTAAGGCTGAGGCGGAAGGATCGCTGGAGCCCAGCAGGTTGAGGCTGCAGTG